>NC_083763.1:72384681-72502181 GCF_963514075.1 Conger conger | reverse complement strand
TGTGGGGGAGAGCTAGAGAAGGATTCTTAGAGGCACCTTCTTGGGCCCTGGGGGCCCCCCTTTTCTCACATTCCTGACAGGTTAGAGCACAGGAATATTGGAGATCCCATAAAGATGTTTCATGATAATCCCAGGTCAGAATATAGTAATGTTTGGTGTTATTCTGATTGGTTCAGTGCGACTGGTGTAATGGTCTAGTTTTTGTAACAGTCTACCTTTGATAGCATAACCATTTAGGAGCCGAGGGGAAACTGGGCAAAAGCTGTCTCTGTAGAAGCCATGTGTTTTAGCCCCCTGCCTGGTGGGCCTGGCTGTAAATTATAGATGGGTGACTCACTTTTAGGGTCAAGAACTTAGGCCTGGATTTCGGAGATAAGGAGAAGAAACCAAACAGTCTGGGGTGTCTCCTTTCCTTTCATTCACCCAAATCAGGTTTATCCAAAAGGTATATTACCATGAGAGGCACAAATACATATTTACAGCATAATGCAGTTCTCATGAAAACTCCCAACTACAGCATTCATAGATATGATGGGGTGGCCTGTAGCATAGTGGTTAAGGTCAGGAAGGGCTACCATTTGTGAGGGGCCTGAGAGCTGGGGTTTCAATGTTGTTTAGACTACCTGTTGGGGAGTTAAGATGTATGAGTGGTCCAAGGCCATTTGGGTCATTGGAAAAGAATCCTCCAGAACATTGGTGACCTCCCTGTGCCCCCATACCTGGTCACTTCCAAGGGGGAAGATATGGGGCAGGTCAATCCATATCCAACCCATGGCAACGGACCCAGTATATTCTTAAACATAATTGTGCTCTGTTCTTGTACGGAGGATAATAATTAACCCTACTAATGTTCTCCCAGCAACGCCAGAAGGACAAGCACGCAAAACCCCCTTCGGCCCCCGCTAAATTCCGTCATTGGGTTAGCGTGGGGTTTTACAGTGGGACTAAGAGGGTAAATATTTATGAAAACCCAAGGCAATCATTGTGCTTTTCTGGTGGAAACCAGCGCTTGAGCACTTCAAAAATATTTTCGCTCAAGTAGAAAATATTTATAAGTAATATTTTCTTACCCCATTGGCAAATTGTGAAATGAGTCAAACTTTTAAGCAAAGACATGTAAAAACATTACATTTTAGTAATTTAGCCGAATAGTTAAAAACTGAATCAAATCAATATTTTTTGCGATCACCCTTCGGCGTTAAAACTGCATCACTTCTCTGAGATAGCCAACGCTGTCCTGCAGTTCTACAAGACAATCAGCAGGGAGGTTGTTCCAAGCATGTTGGAGAACTTGCCACAGGTCTTCTGCAGACTTTGGTTGGACCCTGCTCCTGATCTCAGACAGCCTTGATCAAGTTTTCTATGTAAAAAGTAATCAATTGCTTACAGTAATATCTTACTTTTTAAAATTAAATACAAAAATGTTTCTGTAAAATTAAATCTTTTGGAAAACGAATATTTGGAAATCTCAAATGTGTTCTTTTATACTAACACACACAAAAAAATAAAGGTATATATAATAAAGTCTAGGATGCCTAAGACTGAATGGCAGGTTGTTGAAGCAGCATCAGAATCCATAGAATCTCACTCTCTCGGTGTAGCTGTGAAGCCCTCATTGTGCTGTAATGTTTGCCGTGCCATTTTATTGCGGTTCACTGGGTGAAGTACATTACATTACATTAATGGCATTTGGCAGACGCTCTTATCCAGAGCGACGTACAGTTGATTAGACTATGCAGGAGACAATCCTCCCCTGGAGCAATGCAGGGTTAAGGACCTTGCTCAAGGGCCCAACGGCTGTGCGGATCTTATTATGGCTACATAGGGGATTGAACCACGACCTTGTGTGTCCCAGTCATTTACCTTAACCACTACATTTAGTACCCATAGTACCTTGTGCCATTCACTAACAATACAAATATTATAGTTTCCTCACATAATTATGATGGACTTATGATGGTCATGGTCATGGCCATGATGGCGACTGGAAAGGCTGGTAAGGAAAGCTGGCTCTGTGGTTGGAATGGAGCTGGAGTGCTTAACAACATCAACAGCAGAGAAAAGGACACTGAACAGGATGCTGGCAATCATGGACAATGACCGCCACCCACTATTTAACACACTAAACCGACAGAAGAGCATCTTCAGCAGCAGACTCCTGTCTCTGACATGCTCGACAGACAGGTCAAGAAGGTCCTTTGTTCGGTGGGCCATTCATTTATACAATACACAAAACGGGAGGAGATAACTGGACTTTTCACCATGAGTCTCTTTCTGCTCCTTCCACCACATCACGCTGTCTACTGTTTACTGTTTACTTTGTACTTTTTGCACTACCACGATTGCACATTTATTTGATTGCACATTTATCTAATTTAACATATCACCTTATTTTTATTACCATAGCACCTTATTTCAGATTTCTTTACTTTTGATCTTTATGTGTGTGAGATATGTGTGTATATATGTGTATGTATAAGCTACTGAATGCCTAAAATTTCCCTTGGGATGAATAAAGTATCTATTTATCTATCTATGATCATGCCATTACTCATATTTATCTATCTATGATCATACCATTACTCATATTTCATATAGAAAATGAAAGCAATATGAAAATACAACTCTCTGCTTATCTAATCTACCTGATACCTGCCATTTAAAAATAAAAGGTTAAGGTATTTGGATTTTTTTATATAATTGGTTAATTTTACGTTCTTACGGAATGTCCCTTGTAGCGTATGTTTCAGAAAGGTATAATCTATGGCTCTTGAAATGAAGACCATGGACTCGTGTCCCCTGCGGGGGACAGGAATGAGTAGCCGAGTGTGAAGAGAATGTGCCGCAGGAGCACATCCTCTGAGGGCCAGCTCACACCACTGACTCATCCCTGGGTTGATGGACTGACCGTGCCGAGAGGCTCTTATTTGCGGACCTGCTCTGCTCATTGCCGCCGTTTAGCCTCCAGTTTCCACCCATCCCCGATGTTCCAGGCCCACATCAAGCCCTCCATTAAACGGAGTCAAGAGCCGTAATGGTGTAAATGGCAGAATCAGACACAGCCGTTGTCAATTTTCCGCCTCCTCCCCCAAAATGCAACGCTTGTTTGTTTTGTTTTTTTTGTGTTTTTTTTGGAGGACAGAACCAGACTGAAGTTCAGCTTTTATGTAATTTATCGATCCCAGCGAGTAAGTGGGAACATCAGAGAACACACGGGTCTGAATTCTAGGTAGGTTGTGTTGCACTAACTGAGAGGATGAGGTGGAATGGGGCTCAAAGGGATGAAAAGAAAATGTCCTAAAAGAATCACAGCACAGCTATGAGCCCATAAGCCCACATTGCTCCAGAGAGATTGTACCCTACTTAGCCTAATCAACTGTAAGCGGCTTTGAATAAAAGTGTCAA
The DNA here is from genome assembly GCF_963514075.1 of Conger conger. NCBI lineage: Eukaryota > Metazoa > Chordata > Actinopteri > Anguilliformes > Congridae > Conger > Conger conger. The sequence continues at coordinate 72,498,776 of NC_083763.1, read as the reverse complement.
ATTATATGTAATCTAATGCAATGTAATGCAAGTGAGATGCGTTACCTCAGCCAACCAAATTAAATTCAGCAATCGACCAGCAATCTGCATTCCTTCCATTATATATAGCTACAGCAGTCACTGGGGTCTGTGTGTGTGTGTGTGTGTGTGTATGCGTGTGGGTGTGCGTGTGTGTGTGTGTGCGTGTGTGTGTGCGTATAATCAGCTATGTACTGTCTGATCAAAGGCTATAGGGTAGCCCAGAATAATTACTGTACGTCTGTGGGTTCGCAGAACTAATTTATTTACTAGTCTGTTCCGCTGTTGATAAAGTACTTGTGTTTCAGAGAGACTCCAGCGTACAGTACGGTACACTCTGGGCTGATTCATCCGCTACAAAGACATTGGATCAATAGACCCATTCAGTGCATTTTTTAGCCACATTCCGCGTACATACCTTACTTTGAGGAAGCAGCATTTAAATGCGGTGGACATTTTGTTCTTTCGGTTCATAATTTCATCATCTGTTTATCAGACACGCAGGGTGTCCACTTAAGAGGAAATTAAACTGATAAGAATCCCTCCGCTGCCAAAACTCTGTCCTTCAAGTCGGTTCCACGTACTGACTGACCTCATTAGCTCACATATCTTAATTTAGTTAGCCTCTTTCGCTAATTTCTGGCTTAAGGACGATTGTGAAACTATAGAGCTAATGTGCAAAGTTGTGATTAAGCAAGAACACAAACTAAAGACAAAAGGTAAAATTGCCCACGGCTGTTTCATCACTATGTTAGGGCATGGAAAAGCAAAGGGTTTAGAAAGACTTCAGGTGACCTCACTTTCTTTAACACAAAGCCCCTTAGGCTGGTTTTATGGGGGCTGAACGAGGACTAACTGACAGGTCTCCACCACTGAGGTCAGTTGAAGTTTTTCTAAACCCTTGCATCTGTCACGTCTGCGCCCTTTTGGTCATCTGTGTTTTCTCTGTTTCCCATTTTAGGTCTAAGTCCCTGGCATGTTTGCCTCTTATTACCCTCTATGCTTTCCATAGTCTCTATGTCTTCCAATTCATTCCCACTCATTAATTTCACCTGTTCTCCATTTAGTGTCTCCGCCTCCCACTCCTTATATGTACTTCCTTCCTGTCATTATATCGTGTTGATATAACCTGTTTCTCATTGTCTGCTTGTTAGTGCTGTATTTAAGCCTGTCTTTATTTCATTTTTGGTTGCTAGTTTGTCATATCCTGTATTCTGAGTCTGTCCCTGGATATTACTGTCCCTGGTTCTAGCCTCTTCCCTGTGTCCTTGCCCTTGTGATTTTCTGCCTGGTTTCTGCTCTGATTTTGGATTTCTATTTCTTGATCTCTGCCTGATACCTGACCACTCTTCTGCATGCTCTTCTTTATGTACCTGTCTACCTGGATTTTGACCATTGCCTGTCCATTGCCTGTTTCTGGATAGCGTTTTGGATCTGCCCCCTGTTAATAAAGCCTGCCTTTTTTCATGCTGTCCCTGAGTCCGCTCTTGGTTCTTCTGTCCCGAGTCCTGACAGCATCATGTCCTTGGGTCTTCATGTCCTGACGTAGTGATGGAATAGCCACAGGCAATTTTTACCTTTTTGTTTTGTTAATGAGAAAAACATCACACAAATCAGCTGCTCTGTGCAGGCCGGTGCAATCATTACTTTTCATTACATCAGACTTTAGCAGACGATCTTAATCTGAGCAACATACAGAACATCTCATTGTGGCCACACCGGGGATCGAACCACCGACCTTGCGGGTCCCGGCCATGTACTTTAACCGCAGTGTTACGTGCACGCAGTGCCTGGTGAAGTTGTTTCTTGACTTGGATGACAGCCTGAAAATGTGACGACCGTGTGCGCCGTCTCGTTCCTGCCACAGATGGCGGTGGCGTTTGGATGTCCGCCCCCTTTCAGACCGTGGGCGATGCTGTTAGGAGGCCAGCCAGCTCATTCTTTATTAAAGTCATAAAAACAAACAGCATTTCAAATCCGGCTGCCCCAGGGCTCATCTCCTGGGCTTAGTGTGTTTGTGTTTAAAACTCAGATGTTCCTGCTTAGTCCCCATCGGCCGTGTCAAGCTGTACCGTCAGCTCTTAAACCGCACCGCAATGAAGGGAAAACTTTAGGTCTCAACTAGGTAAATATACAGCACATCCCACAATGCAGTGTTCAGTATGCTGGGAATGGGGGGGGTTCTGAATCAACGCGGATTACTGAGTAGGCTAAACACAGTTTTTTAAAGATTATTTGGACAAAGAGCGCTGCAAGTGACTCATGAAAAATATACATAAAAATATTAGAATTGAGAAGTTTTGATTATGTCCACTAAGTGAGCACTCTATTAGGAATTTATTAGACATATTTTTTAGACCTATTTCATCGTCTGCTGCTGTAGCCTATCCCCTTAGATCAGGGCTGCACAACTCCCGTCCTGGAGGGCAGGTCTGCAAGCTGGTTTTTGTTGAATTACCCTAATTACCCTGATTTATAACACTAGTTTACTCCTGTACTGGAGCACAGTACAATATTCAGGATAAACTTGAAGCTGTAGCTGGTGCTGATACAAATGTCAGATGACGATATGATTGAGCTAATTAAATAATCATGAGCACAAAATCCTGAGATGGATCAGCCCTTGTTGTGCCCCCCTGAGATGGTCTTCTGCATACCACTGTTGTAATGCGTGGTTATTTGCGTTACCGTCACCTTTGACTAGTCTGGCTCTTTTCCTCTGACCTCACTCAGTAACAGCTGCTCACTGGATGTGTTTAGTTTTTCACACCATTCTCAGCAAAGGCTGAGAATAGAGACTGTTGTGTGTGAAAATCCCAGCAGAAAATCCCAGCAGTTTCTGAGATACTAAAATCATTCACACCCACAATCATTCCACGGTCAAAGTCAGTTAGATCACATTTCTTCCCCATTCTGACATTTGGTGTGAAAAACAGCTGAACCTCTTGACAAGCTGGTGTACATGTCTACCTAATAAAGTGCTCGCTGAATGTATATGATTTAATTTTACTGCATTAAAAAACTCAGTCGCTTACTCACTCACTCCTTTTCATGTTTAGGGGGTTTTGCTAGATGACTCATTATTGGCATTATCATCCCCCAAAGAAAAAAGGTATCAATCAGCAGAAACACACATTTAATGTGAGAGTGCCCTCTCTGGTCATCCAGTATAAGTACATGTACCTAGAGCCATGAATCAAATAAAGTGAATTATAGACACATTTTTACATTATTTCTCACAGGAGAACATCCACGCCTGTAGCGTAGTGGTTAAGGTAAATGACTGGGATGTGCAAGGTCCGTGGTTCTAATCCCGGTGTAGCCACAATAAGATTTGCACAGCCGTTGGGCCCTTGAGCAAGGCCCTTAACCCTGCATTGCTCCAGGGGAGGATTGTCTCCTGCGTAGTCTAATCAACGCTATGTCGCTCTGGATAAGAGCGTCTGCCAAATGCCAGTAATGTAATGTAACAACACTTCCGCCAGGAGCTTCTCGGCCACCTGTCCAAGTTCAAGGAGAAGAAATCTGCGCTCTCTCCTGTTTTCTACCTCATTCATCGCTCATCCTTACCCCAGCAGGGAATCTCACGTGAGAGCCCTTCATTAATCAAAGGCTGCACCCAAGGGCAGCGTGTTGCCGCGATGCTTGCTGTTGTTGGCGCCCTTCTGGAAGGTCGTGCCGGGTGCCTAGCATACGCCTTCTCCGCGCACACAGCGCCGTCTCCGCGTGTTCTTGGAGGCCATGACGGAGAAGCTCTGCTGTAATTATATTAAAACCTGCAGCACTAACTGACGCAACACAATCCCCCTTGCGAGGGACACTTCATTCCCGATCCCTCGATTGGCAAAAGACAAGAACGCCACTCGAGGAATATTGCAATCGCCACCTTTGTGGAAGAGCTCTTTTGAGTAATTGTGTTTCACGTAAAGTAGGAATTTCGATTGTCCCAGCCACCCACATGTTTCCCAGGACCCCTATGGCAAACCCCTGAAGACTTTACATTACAGCCATTTCACATGCACTCACATCTAGAGCAACGTACGCAAATTTTAGATTGTATTTTACACAATAGTTCCCATTTATACAACAGAATATTTCACTGAAGTGATTCAGGTTAAGTGCCTTGCTTAAGGGGACAACAGCATTGTCCTACCTGGGAATAAAACCTGCAAACCTTTGTGGCATGGGCACAGTTCTCTAACCACAAGATGGCTTCCTGTCTGATGCCCCGAGGCTCCGTGATGTGACACAGTGCCCAGAGCCCACGTTGTGGCTCCCCCTGTGTACTGACCCCCAAAAGCCACTGACCTGTTCACAGACATCTGCTGAAAGCAGGGCCTTATGCTGCCCTGCTGCCTGCTGGACAGACAGATGGCCGCAGTGATAACTATACAGACATGTCTGTGTGTCGGGGCTGGCCTACGGAAAACAAGGTGTAAAATTATAATCAATCAAACCGGCATTAGTACTGTGGCAGAGTGACATTGGCTCAGGCAGTAAGGGCAGTCGTCTGGCAGTCGGAGGGTTGCCGGTTCGATCTCGCCCTGCGTGTGTCGATGTGTCCCTGAGCAAGACACCTAACCCCCAAATGCTCCTGACGAGCTGGTTGGTGCTTTGCATGGCAGCCAATCGCCGTTGGTGTGCGTGAGTGTATGTGTGAATGGGTGAATGAGAAGCATCGATTGTACAGCGCTTTGGATAAAGGCGCTATATAAATGCCAACCAGTTAGTAGTAACTAACTGACTGTCTTCTTTATTTTCTTAATTTATTCTTTGTGACGTATTGTGACACGTCATGTGCTTCACTATATAATAAAACACTTTTAAAGAACAAACCTGCTCCTGGGGTATGCCTGTCGTGTCTCCGCCCGAGGTGGTCCTCATGAACTTTGATCTATTATTTATTCCTCTGGCTCAGCCTGCTGCTCGAACATCGCACTAACACTGCAGTGGCTGTGGGGGTTGTAAAACCCGCGGGACCACGTGCATTCCTAATCCTGTGTGTTGCTTTGCATAAACGTGTCCGACAATAAACACGTCTGGTTAGAGTCTGCATGTCCAGAGCTCCACCAGCACCTGGTCACCTGTGTTCATTTAACCTGGTCATTAATCCGCTTATGAGGTTATGGGTATGTATGCAATTTCCATATTCTTAAAAAGCAGTGTTCCTTCTTTATTCATAATGCACTTAATTTCGTCCTTTGCTTTTCCTACTGCAGTACGCATCCTGGGCACTAGCTTCCATTCGTTTTTTCATAATGTCAGCATGCATACTACAATATTCAGCCTCATTACTCTCACGCTAGCATGCATACTACAATATTCAGCCTCATTACTCTCATGCTAGCATGCATACTACAATATTCAGCCTCATTACTCTCATGCTAGCATGCATACTACAATATTCAGCCTCATTACTCTCACGCTAGCATGCATACTACAATATTCAGCCTCATTACTCTCATGCTAGCATGCATACTACAATATTCAGCCTCATTACTCTCACGCTAGCATGCACACTACAATATTCAGCCTCATTACTCTCATGCTAGCATGCATACTACAATATTCAGCCTCATTACTCTCACATTAGCATGCATACTGCAATATTCAGCCTCATTACTCTCAGTGTTTTATAATTTTTTCTGAAAAAAAAAAAGGTCGTAAATCATATTGTAACAATGGTGTCTTCTTTGTTCATACCTTTGAGTTAATGAAGGTAAACTGGTCATTTTTCCTCCATTTACTTGTTAAAACTTCCAGAATTCATTAAGTCTCTGTCCTTGTGTGAGATATTGTTTTTTGAGACTTTTTTTTAGTATTATCATTATTTGACTTGCATGGAACAGTTATTATTTTCCTGTAAGGTGACGGCTCATTAATCTTAGCGCTGCCCGTTATTTGCCAAGCTGAAAAATAAAACAGTTGCTAAACTGGTCGATGGCGAAGAACACGCCAGCAGCTCATATTCATATTCATCTTACTCTAAAAACACTGACCTTTGCTTATGTAACTGCACCCAAGGGGATATTGGCAGCAATCAGCCACTCTGTGCCCTGGGTAGGGACCTCAGCTTTATAAAAGCGCCTCATTCTGTTGATAATGCGAGACGCAGTCTCTGCACGCCTGCCAGAAACCCAGCTCATTCCCAACAGTGGACGATTGTCTCTCTGCCATTGAACCTGAAGCATTCCTGTGTGATTCATCTCCAGATAATTGAGTTGTCAGCTAGGACAGTGCCGTAGCTTTGGACATTCTGTACTGTAATGGAGCTGCTTGGCGTGAAAGGACAAGGACGTCCCGCAGGTGAGGAACAGAGAGCAAAGAGCGGACTATTAGAGTTCAGTTTTCATGTATTTCAAGGAAGGGACTGTATGCACATTAAAGGTACAATAGGTAAGATTTCTGTGTGAAAACATTGTTACAAGATTGTAAATCCCTTCCTATCATTGAAAAAGGCTCACTGACATGTTGACTCACCCTCTGCCTGTGTTTATAATCCTTATAACCGACACTCTGTACCAAACATTGTATAGCTGTACAATAATTCAAACTCAATGGTTGAAAAATGTCAATGGCGTTTCAATGTCAGCGCCTGCTTCAACCACAAAATATGTTAGATAATGACATGGTTGGTGCCTTGCATCACCATTGGTGTGTGTGTGAGTGTGTGTGTGTCAATGGGTGAATGAGAAGCATGAATTGTACAGCGCTTTGGATAAAGGCGCTATATAAATTCCAACCGTTTATCATTTACCATTACCATTACCATTCAATTCCATCACAGGCAGACCATTTGGCAGACACTCTTATCCAGAGCGACGCGCAGCAAAGTGCATTACCATAACCACGGACAAGTGCGCTAAAAGACCCTAGAGGACAGTTAAGTACAGTTCCAAGTGCTTGGAACGACCACAGAGATAAGAACTTAGACCTTGTAGATAATCAGTGAATTGCAATTAGATTTTGTATTGTGAAATATCCATTGTTGGGGTATAAAGTGTGTGTGCACATGTGTGTGTGTGTGTGTGTGTGTGCGAGAGAGAGAGTGTGCATTTGCAGTGTACCAGGAGGATACTGGTGCATGGATCCAGAATGTTCTTGTTTGTGTTGCCCTGGGTGACCAGTTATGCTGCAGCACCCCTGTCAGTCAAAAGGCATTACGCATAGGGGTGTAAATATTAACTCAGAATCGGCCCAAGCGCCACAGAATTCTGATTCATATTGAACATGGCAGCCACTCTCAGCACTACTGAGTGAAGCAGCGTCCATTCACTATGCATACGGGTTACCTGCACGTGCCGTAATGATACGGAATGAATAAGCACATTCAACATGGCCTCAATCCTGGACCACTGCTCCATATTCATTACCCAGGTTGCCATGGTTATTCGTCAAGAAATCCCCCCCTTATTTTGCACAAATATTACCATCCTAACGGGTTTTAATTTCATTGTTCATGGCACAACATTGAATATTTTGTATTATTTTTTAAACTGTGTTTCTGAGTCAAGCAGTTGTTAGGTAATGGAGAACGTCACATCTAAAAGCCCAGAAGATAAGCCTGCATCGGCAGCATGTGACCAGCTGATCCAAAATCAGCACAGATGGTTTATTGTTATACGTTACATTCAATTTAGGCAATTAGCATGTTTAGCACAGTCTTATGCAAAGTAGTACATCCAAATAGTTTGAAAGAAAGAAGGCACCTTCTCAAGTTGCACCTCATTGTATCTCTGGCATCATTGCCAACATGGTAACTTTTAAAACAGTTTTGTTCAACGTTTGTCCATCCAGCAAACTGGGAGATAAGGATGTATCAAAACTGAATAGTATTCAATTGGGGTGAATATTGCATATGGTATATTGGTTTTTAAAATCATGACATTTCTCTTCGTTCTGACGTTTTAAAAAAAGGTGGAATAGACTTGTGCCTTGTTCATCTATTTGGATGTACCTGTTCTAGCTGTGCGAATTTACTAATAGAAACGAAAAACAGTATGGCTTTCTGATTTATTTTACAATACAACGCAGGTGTCCTTTTTTGAGGCTTTTTATTTATTTTTTTGGTATTGAGTTTTTCATGAGACAGTAAATGAAAAACATTTTCTTTTTCCCTGAAAACAAATCTGAGCTCTGTGCTCTGTGTTTCAGGCCTGCTGGGTGCAGTGCCCCAGACCACAGTCCACGGAGCCCACCTTCCTGAGACAGCTTTAATTAAAGATGGACGCAGTGGCTGTTCTCCATTTTCAAAGCATTTACTTTGGGACTACAGACAAAAGACACAAGTGTCTGCTTGCTGCCTCCATCCTCTCAGATGGCTGTTTTTCGCGGAAACAAGGCTGCTTTTGCCTGTTGAATCACAAGTCTCATTAAGTTCTCGGGGAGAGGATAATGCATCTTTAAGGATAATATAAACTAAAAATAGTGTGTTTAGTTGAAAGCTCTCCCCTCAGCTAATACGCCTTGGTAAATGTGTGTCTAGTAAAGCACAAGGCTGACGGTTATTATTAATGAATTAACGCCGTTGTCCCCATTTTGGTTAATAAAGGTGTCTTCTGCATGAATCTGCACGTTGGATTGACATCAGGACCAAACGGAGACCTTATGATGGGCAGCTGCTCAAAGTGAGAGTGTATTTCTCACACCTAGGTTCTATATAAGGTTCTAACTGTTCTGAGTGGTTCTGAGATATTGAGCTTCGAAGACACCAAAGTGAATGGGCAGGTTCAACCTTTTAATTTTTGCTTTTTGTTCATATTTCTAAGCAATTTGTGTATAAAACTTTGCACAAATACGTATTTAGTACCATATAGGGAACATATTTATGACCCAAACTGAAATGTCAGGCAATTTTATAAACACGCTCAATTTAAACAAGGAACCAAAATATCTGAGAGTCTGAGCAAGCTTACTGCAAGCACCTAAACTCCTGTTGTTATAGGGGAGCATTGCAAAATGACGCTAGCCACTGGTGTGTTTGGGCAAATGTAGATAGCAAATGTACTAAAAGCACATCACGCAGAATTGAACAATATGGGGCTTCTGGAGAATTGGTATCGCTCAGTGAAGTGTTATGTATTAATCCAACAGATCCATTTATGATTCTCAAAGGAATAAAATGGCCTCTAACAGATTAGAATTTACTCAATTTAACATTACCAAGGGGAATACACAGGGCATGATTCAAAATGCATTTAATGATCAACATCTGCATAATAAAATAACATGGGTGTGGAGTGTAGTTTGCTTTTGATGTAATAAATATGCACTCTGAGATAGAAAGAACAGTACATCCTTCAAGGATGAAATCTCCCAAATGTACCTTGAAAGTACAGTAATGTTCTCTTTGGGTATAAATGAGCAGGCCTATATTTTCTAAGCCACAAAAGGGATATGTAAGTTACATATATTTGTCATGCACCTACTATATAGGGTACTGCCGCAGTGACAATCACTTTTCATACCTTTATTTCTGAGAGTGTGGAGAATTCTGTACACTCAATCATAGCAAACGCAATCCTTTTGACCAGCTGTTAGACTGCCAGGCTCAAGGTAGGCAATTATTTTCTTCATTGTATTGTTGCGACCAGTCTAACGTGCTGTATGTCATCAGGACAAATACCCTCTCCTCCGCTATCTCCTGGTTACAGGTCTGGGACAGATATCGGGGGCACGGCGTGCCAACCCATATTCAGAAATTGCGTCACCGTCACCAGGCTTAAGCTGCTAACACAGATGACTTTCCCCGGGAACAGACCGGTGGAAAATTACCGCTAAATCCGCAGGAGCTGCCTGATGCCATCAAGTCAACACGGACGAAAATCCCTAAAGTTTCCAGCACTCTGTGGAATCTATTCAGACTAGACAGGCCTGGCATGGAGACAAAATGCAGTACTAGATTGGTGTACCTATACTTTTATCCTACACTCACCGAGAACTTTATTAGGAACATGTTTATTTTATTACACCTACTTATTCAGGCGATTATCTAATCAGCCAATCGTGTGGCAGCAGTGCAATACATACAATCATGTAGATACGGGTCAGAAGCTTCAGTTAATGTTCACATCAACCATCAGCTGATGTAACAATCAATACTAGTCATAGTATTATTGGTAATTTTGGTAATTTGGTCATTGGTAATTTTTCTCTATGCATGCCTAAATTGTGAAGAGTAATAAGGACAGGCTCCCAAAGTATTTTATTTTTTATATTAGTCCAGGGTCAAAGTTCAAAGACTTTATTAGGTCGACTGTCCATCGTGCCCAGGTCAAAATACCGTTCAGCCCCTGAAGGCCAAACATCCTTCCAGAATCCATCAGCAGAGACTATTCTGTAGGGAAATCCATTCACCTTTCCCTCTTAGATCCCCCAAATACATACTTTTCCACTCCTACAGTGTGAACTGGTCAGTACCGGTCAAGCTAATTCCCTTGGTAGATAGTGTTGGCCCCTTCGTGAATCAGAGGCTAAATGTTATTCAGCACATTGAGTGGTTGTGAGCGGAAAAAATACCGGCCAACTATCTCGCATTTGAAAGCAAATGCAGAATGATCTCCTCACAGGAGTGACCTTTAAGCAGCGATGCTTATAGCCCTGGTATTTGCGCTGCAAAGGGAATAAAGTGGCATGAATTCCGTTAATATGTCAGCGGCAAACCTTGAGTTTCACTGGAATTTATTGTCTTGGTACATGCTCGTGCTTCCATCATACATTTACCACTTGCATAGCTGTGTGCTAACTTTGCTTTGAAAACGTCTTATTCCCTGTGTTTCTCCCCAAATCAGAAAGGACAGTAAAAAGAGAAATATGAAAACATAGGCCTGACTCATCATTGCAGCCTCCTCTATCCGGTGACAGAGATCACACGGAAGCCTGCCCTGCCCCTGACGTGAGCGTCACTAGCCCGTTTCAGAGGAACAGAGGCCCTGGTACAGAGACCCCCAAGTGGGACACGGGGGAAGCAGAAATGAGGGGGCGACATGGCTCAGGCAGTAAGAGCAGTCGTCTGGCAGTCGGAGGGTTGCCGGTTCGATCCCCCGCCCGGGCTGTGTCGAAGTGTCCCTGAGCAAGACACCTAACCCCTAAATGCTCCTGAAGAGCTGGTCGGCGCCTTGCATGGCAGCCAATCGCCATTGGTGTGTGAGTGTGTGTATGAATGGGTGAATGAGAAGCATCAATTGTACTGCGCTTTGGATAAAGGCGCTATATAAATGCCAACCATTTACCATTTACTGGAAACCCTCCGTTCCTCCCCGGGTGACCAAGTGGCCCATCCCTGCAGGGTCACTGGGGCCCGGATTCAGTCCAGTCCTCAGTAGAAATTCCCTTCCACAGTCGCTCCATGTACAGGTGAGTGACAGCAGGGGTCACATCTCCTCGTTGTTCACTGTTTGTTGTTATTCTTCGGGGACTCATTTTGATTCGTTTTTTGTTTTCTTCTGACCGCTGCCCCTGACTCAGGGACAGGGAGACAGATCACAACGGACTGCAGATGCAGAGCTAGCCTCATTAGTGGCTGGCTGTGTAACACGGAGGGGAAAACAAATGACAAATAAGCAAACCAAAGGAGAAAAATAGCTAAGTAGAAATGGTAATAATTGAAATATATCTGCGCATATTTTCCTCTAGACTCCTGAGACCCTGTGTCCTCAAACAAAGACGTTACATTTTGGCTTCCCTGAACTCTATACAGTATTTATTTTATCACGAGGGACATTGAATTCAGATTAAATAAAAATATACACCCAGTGAGAACTTTGTTAGGTAGACCTGTACACCCGCTTGTTAATGGAAATATTGAATCTGCCAATCATGTGGCAGCAAATGCATAAAAACATTCATTGAGCAACAGTTCTGTGCGCAAAAATGCATTGTTAATGAGAGAGGTCAGAGGAGAAGGGCTAGACTGATTAAAGCTGACAGGAAGGTGACAGTAATGCAAATAACCACACATTACAACAGTGGTAAGCAGAAGAGCATCTCTGAACACCCAACACATCATACCTCTAACCTTCTGCTGCTGGATAGGCTACAGCAGCAGAAGACCAAATAAGTTGAATAAATAACTTATTATTATTAAATGTTAATAGTTAATTTTTATCAATGAACAAAATGCATGAACAGAAGAAAAATCTAAATCAATATTTTGTGTGACCGCCCTTTGCCTTCAAAACAGCGTCAATTCTTCTAGGTATACTTGCCCACGGTTTTTGAAGGAACTCGGCAGGTAGGTTGGATTTAGGCAGCCTCAAATGCTCCTGTCTCTTCATGTAATCCCAGACAGACTTGATGATTCTGAGATCAGGGCTTTGTGGGAGCCATTGTTCTTCTTCTTTACGCTGAAGATAGTTCTTAATGACATTGGCTGTGTATATTGCCAAAACAGCAACCTTTTGCTCTGTGACGGAGGGCACCGAGCAAAAAGCAATTAGAGGAAGAAAAGTTTGCGGATAAACCCGTGGGAGTGAGGAGGAGTCATTAAAAGTTGGGCCAGGCTGCAGCATGGAGCTCATGCTCTGTGGTACGTATGAGACTCATCTCATCTCATCGCATCTCCACGCAGTGAGGGTGACAGTACACAGGGTCATGGGCTGAGTGGCTCTCAGGACAAAATGTCTTCTGTTTGGCTGTCATGGCCGTGGTGGGGACTCGTGTCCATGAGTTAGAGCCTGAGGATCACAAGCCGAACACAGCGAATTAATACACAGCGTGACGGTAACAGAAACAGCCCAAAGACATGCGCTTCTATAATAACCCACTGCATCAATAAACAGTGTTTGAAGCTGTGGCAACACCGGGCACGTAACAATGACTGCAGTTTCACTCTCATGTCTCCATAAGCGTGAACAAAATGTACTCATAATTAAACCCCTTCTCTCTCTCTCTCTCACTCTCTCTCTCCCTCTCTCTCTCTCTCCTCTCTCTTCTCTCTCTGTGTATCTTTCTATATCTATTCAATTAAACAAAGCTGTTTTTGCAAGAGGATCAGAACAACTTTGCCAAAGCATGTATTGTACGCATGCAACATAAATAGGGTAATGTATCAAATGTTAAAAAAAAACTTCATATTACTGAACATATTCACAAAATGACAGTTATAATATGAGTAATGACAGATTTTCTTTAAAGACATTTCTGAAAGTACAAACAAGTAAAAATAGATAGGTGACGTTTTGTAAGGTCACACACTCGTAATTCCAATAGTTATTTAATTGACTGCATTGGATTTAAGAGTGTGCAACCATTCTTTTTTCAAGTTTTGTTTTCAAGATTCCAGGGTCTGCATCTCGCTAAAAACAAGGTGTGCGTTTTCCTTCTTTTGCATTAGGTAACACATCTCAAGGTGTGCTGGAGACTATTATGTTGTATCATAGCAACTCGGGAGTCTGAACGTGGATGAGCTGAAGTCACCTAAAGATGGTGGAGAGCTGATCAGCTGATGTTCTGCTGGAGAGCGTTTCTGCTCAGTGTGTGGTAGCGTCAGTAATGCCCCCAGAGCATTGTGGGGCTGGCTGAAGCGTGTGGTGATTTGGCTCTTCGCTCTGTAACCCAGGACGCAGTGCGATTTCCTGGAAAGCCGTGAGAGTTTAGTGGGTGCACTTGTTGGGTATGCAGTGTATTGGCTGCCCACTATTTCTCCACATGGAATTAACAGGGTAAGGTTTCGACACGTGGGCAGTTATGCCAGTTTTGCAATACAGAGTTACCTAACATTATCCTTAGATTGCTCAGATCCCTTAACAAATCCATGTAAAAAAAATTCACATGTGAACATATATGAAGAGTACACATGTTGCATGTTTTTTTGTCATGTGAAAATTGTGGTTCACATTTGAAAAAGTCAGTCACATGTAAAAATGTAGAATTCCGAAGTGAAGATGCAAATTAAACTTGATTTCATGTGCATCCATAAATTGAGCACTTTTTACCCCCATAGATTACACCCTTTTGTAACCCTTATGTAATGTGCAAATTTCACATGGCTTCATGTGACCACATATGAATGCAAATGCCCAATTCAGGTGTGACTGAGGTATTTCATTTTATCAAATGTCAAATGCACAAATCAAAGAACGGTTTTTGAATTCGTTTTTCTCTTTCATTGGTTTTGCTTCCTTTTTTTTGCTATATACAGTACACAACAATAAATAAATAAATAAATACCTAAATAAATACATTTGAAACAAGAATGAAACGATTGGCTCCTTGCCCTCCCTGTCCGACCTCTGAATTTTTTTGGGTGAAGACAGACGTCTCTCCTGGTTTGGGAGAGCAGCCCAGCGAATGTGTGGTCTCGTCAGGCCTGTGCTGTTTGTGTGGGTTTCTGTCTCCGGATGGATGAAGCAAACAGTGTCCCAGCGGCCGCGGCCCTGCAGTTCTCAGGCCTGATCCTGCGCTTAAGCTGCTCTTCCTCCATTGCCCCCCCTGCTTATCCGCCGGTCCACTTTCTCCTGGACACAACCGGCTGCCTGCACTGGTCTGTTTTTACTTTTTCCCGGTCGGTTGAAGTAAGTCCTTAAGACTCGGCTCACAGAGTTGGACACAGATCACAGCTCTCGTGCGAAATGCTTCCCACCGGCGCTCCAGCAAACAATTAACGTAAATATTACTGCGGTAATATTTTAAGTGTTTCGTCAGTAGTCACAGAAATGTGTCTATCACTGCCGATTTACTTGTCGGAGGATTAAATGGGAATGTTTATCTGTCCTGTCCTGCTTTGCGAAATGCATTAGCAAGCCAGTTTTACTGATTTTCATTTGGAATCCGATTTTCTCACAGACACGAAACAAAATTGAGTCATTGCATTTCTTAATAGTCTTTTTATGGCTTTTAACTACAAATAGGACTAATTAAACCATGCACGCATCTAGCACTCAGTTCAATATGCTTTATTGGCATTAAATGCATGCAGTAAACATTGGCGAAACATTATATGCTATTTGGTTGCGCTGCTTTTTGCTTTTACTCAGCACTGATTCATTAAAGCAGTTTATTACACAGTAAACTCAGCTCACCTGGTTTCTGGGGTCTGATATTAAGGCGAAAACAGAAACCAGCAGACCCTGCGGCTATCCAGAACCATTGTACTAGAACATATTAGCATTCATCATCATTGTCATGACAAAAGAGACTACAAACCAAACTAAAACAACAACAACAACACAAACAACGAGTCACACACACCGAGATGCTCTATTTTAATCGGGCGATCGATACTGCAATTATAATTTAACATGACCACAGATTATAGTAGTAATCAATGCTTCCCAATCTCCTAGTGCGTAGGCCTACATTGTTTGTCTTGAAGGAAAAAGACCTTTGTTTCAGTTTTTTGGATAATCATAATGTCTGCTTCATCTAACTTCCTTACATTTGAAATATTATTCCTTTTCTGCTAATTAAATACAACCCTCACCAATATTACTATGTCCTTATCATGATTCAAATGTCAAATGGACTTAAAGTATTGAAAACACGACATGGCCATTAATATCCAGAACAGAGGCAGCCTTGTAAGATTGTCCAGAACTGGTACTTATTACTGTCAGTGTAAAGAGGAAATTGAATGACCAAATCAAATCAGAAATCCATGGCAACAGAGCAGGAGAGACAATGGTACCTCAGGCGTGAGGTATGGCATATTCAGGACTGTGTATTTTTATAAGAAAATTGTTTTAATACTTTTCAATTACAGTGAAGAGGGAAGTGAAGAAAAAATGCTTTATACGTGTGTTATCTGGTCAACAACAACAGGCCAGTACACCAAACTGGCTACACAATCCCTCCCCTACCGATCGTCATTTCCCAGCCACTGCAAAATAAATGTATTTTAAAACTGATAAACTGACTTGATGAAACCATTTTCAGTAATCAAATGTATTTTGTGACCTGGACTGAAATTACTCAGATTGTCCTTCATACCATCAAGAGAGATGGCCATCATCCTTCAAGCCGGTGAAATAAAAAGGGGCTAAATAACTGTTCAACAACCAAGACAATCAGACTATAGTGAAGGACTATGGACTTTATTAGGAATATTTTTTACTTTATTATACCTACTTATTCGTGTGTATATCTAATCAGCCAATCGTGTGGCAGCAGTGCAATGCATAAAATCATGTAGATGCGGGTCAGGAGCTTCAGTTAATGTTCACATCAACCATCAGAATGAGGAAAAAATTCGATCAAAGTGACTTTGACCGTGGAATTATTGTTGGTGGCAGACAGGGTGGTTTCAGTATCTCAGAAACTGCTGATCTCCTGGGATTTTCATGCGCAACTAGTCTCTAAAGAATGATGCGAAAAGTGGAAATTGCGTTAGCAGTTCTGCAGACAGAAACGCCTTGTCATTGAGAGATGTCAGAGGAGGATGGCCAGACTGGGCAAAGCTGACAGGAAGGTGACAGTAGCGCAAATAACCACGCATTACAACAGTGGTATGCAGAAGCACATCTCTGAGCACACAACGCATCATAACTCTAAGTGGATAGGCTACAGCAGTAAAAGTCTAAAAAATAAGTCTAATAACTACCTAATAAAGTGCTCACTGAGTGTGTACTGACCTGCACAACCTCACAGGGCATATGCTGAAATAAGGCATGAGGTATGCAGAGTGCGCACAAATATTCCACAAAGTGAGGAGCATGGGGAGTTGTACACAAGTGCAGGATATTTTCCGGACCAAAAGCCATTTAGTCTGGTGTGAGATTTGTTTTCGGACTCAAAAATCGATTATGAAAACGGTGGTTTGTTTGCTTCTCGTAAAAATTGAGTTAGACTTACTGACGTGAAAGAACTTTGAACTGAATTGCCCTTTTTCTTTCTTTTTTCATTGTCATTTACGTATGGACCATCATGTGGATATGGACCTTGGACCATGAAAGCATTTGAGAAAAATAAATTGCGTGAAAGAAATATTATTGAAAAGGAGTACTAGAAGCTCCAGCAGAGTGGGAGTTGTTTTCTTTTTGGAATGGCTGTGCCTATTCAAGTTAGAAACACAATAGAGCCACAGCCACAAAGCTGGCTAAAACCTCGGGTCAAATTTGATGACAACCACGGAATGTGTGTGTGTTAACACTTTCAAACCGTGTCCTGTGTCCCGTTTACAGAAAATTTCACCGCAGAAATTTGAATGAATGCAACGAATGAACAAATTTCAGCTCAATCACGTGATTGGCTCATGCGGCGCCTCATCGCGCGAGTGCTCTTCCTCCGTGATCTTTCGATAATGGCCTCCAGTGATGTTGGACTGAACAACAGGAACCAGCAGAACGGTCTCTGTACTGCTTGTACGCCAGCACCAAGTCCCATGACTCCTCAGTCAGTGCATGTGTTTCTGTTTCCACTCATTTACGTAGTAAATGGATCCCGTGAGTCCAGTGCCCCTGTGTCATAATTCACTTCCTGGATTCTTAGTTTCAATTTTTTTCTGTGTTAGTATTTCATTTCACATTTTCCTTTCTCAGCTGTTTCTTCCGTTGTAATTACCTCACCTGTTGCTCGTTGGCTCGTCTTGTAGTCTTGCGTTTCATATCACCTGTTTCTCGGCTGTGTGCCAGAAAAAAATCTTTCTGAATACAAAGATGTGCTGCTGAGTGTGTTTTTACCCCTGCTGAGCTCATGTTGTTTTATTATTACCAGCTCACCACAAGTCACATTACAAACTACTTCACAGAAGACTGTCAGAAAGACGCTTTACAGAATAACAGAAGGGCAGAGAAAATGCCAGGCCTGAACCCCCAAGTAAATGATAAATGGTTGGCATTTATATACCCTTTATTTATATGGCCTTTATCCAAAGCGCTGTACAATTGATGCTTCTCATTTACCCATTCATACACACACTCACACACCAACGGCGATTGGCTGCCATGCAAGGCGCCGACCAGCTCGTCAGGAGCATTTGGGGGTTAGGTGTCTTGCTCATGGACACTATTTTGTAATAACAAATATTCCAGGAACTTTACATAACTCTGTACTGTGTTGCTAAAAACATTAACGAGAAACTTCATAAATAATACATTTAAAAAATACAAATAAATTGAATACATATGCGACCGAAAAGAAATTCCCCGGTGAAAGGACACAGGCAGGGGAATAGATGTCACCCTGCTCCCTCTCACACAGCAGCATGTTCAACGTGTGAATGTGTGCAGCGGCATCAAGATCTCATTTTCCAGCGCCCCAGCTAGCAGTGGGGTGTCTCCGTGCCCCCTGTCAGAGGGTTTTAACAACCCCCCCAACCGCCCCCAACCCGCCAGCCCCCCAACAATAATGAGGCCAAAATGTCCAGGACTGGGGACTGACTGCCCGTAATCAGCTGCACTACACCTCTCAGGCCTCAGCGGGAGAGCGGTGGCCGGGCTGTGAAAGTGAGTGAATGAGCACGCTCTCCCGGGGACCGGATGCCGCCCGAGTGGCCTTCCCTGCGATACACAATGTTCCCTCCATTTTGAATTACATTACGATTATATGAGAAATAGCTACGTCAAAAAGCTGTGAATATCGTAATGCGATCATGTGCTGAACGGTTGCGAATTATAAGGGGTCTCCATGGAGATCACGACAGGGAACAAAACTAAATAAAACAAAACAAGGAGATAAACAAATAGCTCCCCTCTGGACCTGAATGAAAAAACAAACTGGCGCACGTCTAACGCCGCAGAGCCGATTTCTGAGGTCACTGAGGTTAGGGCAGAGGCAAGGGAATGGCGGACGAACAGGCACAGGCACTGAACACTCAGTTCTACAGTCCCAGGAGAAAGGGTTACACAAGGCTCCCCCGTGTCTCCATGGAGGAAACCTATCTAGTTCAGGGCTTCTATCTGGGAGCTTTCACACTTTTCAGGCAGGGGTCCATAAAGAACTAAATAGGGTTCCCCTCAGGAGACCAGCCAAGGAGCGCCTTCACACCCCCTTTTTCTACACAATGGGTGCAGGTGATCGCCAATGCCTTATCTTGTCAAAATAAACCAAACCTTTTTCACTCAACAATTTCAGTTCTCTGAGCATATTTCTGCCATGTCATTTATTGGTATTAATATAGATTATAAAGCAATGGTATGTGCTTATAGTGAAGCGTAGTGGTTAAGGTACATGACTGGGACCCGCAAGGTCGGCAGTTCGATTCCCAGTGTAGCCAAGATCCGCACAGCCATTGGGCCCTTGAGCAAGGCCCTTAACCCTACATTGCTCCAAGGGGGATTGTCTTGTGCTGAGTCTCATCAACTGTACGTCGCTCTGGATAAGAGCATCTGCCAAATGCCAATAATGTAATAACCAGGTATTGGCTTTTCCTGTAGGAGTCTTATGAACAAAATTACAATCAATCGAAAAAGAGGACCTTCATTCTTGCACCAGCAATAAAATCGACCAACTGAATTCTGCGCGGGGCGGCACGGATGGTGCAGTGGGTAGCACTGCCGCCTCACAGCAAGGAGGTCCTGGGTTTGAATCCCCGTCGGCCGGGGCCTCTCTGTGCGGAGTTTGCATGTTCTCCCCGTGTCTGCGTGGGTTTCCTCCGGGTACTCCGGTTTCCTCCCACAGTCCAAAGACATGCAGGTTAGGCTGATTGGAGAGTCTAAATTGCCCGTAGGTATGAGTGTATGAGTGAATGGTGTGTGTGCCCTGCGATGGACTGGCGACCTGTCCAGGGTGTATTCCTGCCTTTCGCCCAATGTATGCTGGGATAGGCTCCAGCCCCCCTGCGACCCTGTTCAGGATAAGCGGGTTCAGATAATGGATGGATGGATGGATGAATTCTCAGCAAAGACTGTTCAAAGAGAGCTTAGAAAGTATGAGGTAAACCAAGGTCTCTGAATTCAGTTCAACACAGGTATAATAGAGAACATCTTGAATCATTATTCGCCACAGAAACGCAAGCCAATGCCTCAGAAACAAATTAAACTGGATCTCCATGGCAGCGAGAGTAACCCAGTATGACCTCCCCTCATCGGACCCATCCACAACAAACACATCAGTAAACAGGTACAGACATGAGGCAATCAGTGGCTGGATCCCTGGGTGGTGCTACTGATTGAAGAGCAGGTTTTTGTGAATGTTTATATTTTTGTTTATATTTTCAAAATGGTGATCGTAAACCTTATTCACGACTTTACTCAGAAGGGGCTGTGTGTGTATGTGTGTGTGTGTGTGTGTGTGTATGTGTGTGTGTGCGCGTGTGTGTAAAGCCGTGGTCTCCAACCCTGGTCCTGGAGAGCTACTGGCTCTGCTGGTTTTTTTCAGGTAACCAGGTGAGGTGAGTTAACTGTGTAATCAACTGCTCTAACGAATTAATTAAGTGCAATGTAACATCGAAAACCAGCACACTGAGTAGTTCTCCAGGACCAGGGTTGGAGACCAGTGGTGTAAAGATTGTTCTGGAAACTCACATGAAGTGGCTGGACGACTGAAAAAACAGCACAAGGATCACATTGAGACCCACGCCAATGAGCAAAAGATCTAGAATCTAGACACTTGGACACGAATGGACTAATTTAGCTCCAATTTAGCTAAACCCGCCTATATTTGGTTGAAAATTATTTCTAGCGATTAGAATATACCCAACCTATATCCAGGTGAAACCTCAGCTAAATTGAAGCGAAATTAGTCTGTTTGTGTCAAAACGTATCTCAGTTCCAGATTGTGATTGACTGTGGCTCACTGGGTCATAAATAACTGCCAAAGCGGGCCTCCTGCGCTGGAGACATCCCTACAAGAACACCTGGCTCTCCGTCTGCCACCTGGATGTCACGCGTCATCAGGAGCGACTCACCGACACAAGGGCAGAGACGAGGACACAGAGAGGGCATCCGTGTGCCACTGGGGCACTCACATCTGCCTCACGTGGGGCAAATCCCGTGGATCGCTCTTTTGCTTCCGCGGAAATATGCAGTGGAATATGTGCGTGTGTGTGCGTGGATATGAGTGCGTATGTGTGTGTGTGTGTGTGTGTATGAGTGTGTATGTGTGTGTGTGTGTATATCAGTGTATAAAGTGAGCAGAACCTCCCTGAAGTTGTTGAACTGTAAGTCAATTGAAGCCTTTTCTAGATGCTTCCGCAACAGCTGTAATGGAGGTTTAATTGCGTGCTGTGCAGACGTAGCACTGTTGGGACCCATCACCCTGATCCAGCCCCCTCGTGAATTGCATCACATAATAAAAGCATGCATTGGCAAATATTAACCTGAAATTCTGGTAATTGACATTTTCCATAAGCACTTTTAAGGTCAAGTTCTGCACTTACTTTTAACAAGAGCACAGGCATGGCAAGGGTGAGTGCCCATTAATGACATTTGAAAATACAGTGGTAAAGAGTTTTTATGCAGGACCGTTTGTGTGTGTGTGTGTGTGTGTGTGTGCGTGTGTGCCTGAGAGAGAGAGAGAGAGAGAGAGAGAGAGAGTGAGAGAGAGTTTAAGAGATTGACAAAAAATATGAAGTGAAGCAAGCAGAGTAATGCCATTATTTAAAATTCTTTCTGATTTTTACATCAATTGCCATATTCATAAGTAACTTTCTCTAGGCCTAAAGTCACATCCTTATTATTATATAAGCCATATGCTAATTTTCTGGGCTACACTTTCACATGGAGGATCAGGCAGGACTCACTTTTACTGCTTTTTATGGGCTAATTTTCTGCCTCTGCTTTTTTAAGCTCTCCTTTCTTTTTTTCTTCTCCTTCTTCTTTTTCTTCTTTTTTAAAATAATGTTTATCCGATTTTTTTCCCTTTTTCTCCCAATTTGGTAGCCAATTGGACCCCGTCTGATTCAATTAGAGCTAGTATTAGATACACCGCCCACACCCCTCCCTTCTTCAAGCCGTCTCGCCTCCCAAGTCGTGACCGTGATTCCGAGGCGCCCGAGGTGCTTGTTTTGTGCGGCGATCTACTAACCCTGCCAAGTCCCTCCCTCTGGAGCAGCGAGCCAATTATTGCTGCTCCACGTGAGCCGGCCAAACTTGGCTTTTGGCAGGACCGAGAATCGAACCCCGGTCCCCGGTTTAAGCTCTCCTTTCAATTGGTATCAATTCTCTAATACCTGCAGCTAACCTTTGTGCTTTCATTTTGTTCAACCACCAGCCTTCACAAAAGAGAGTCAAATGCTGTAGAAATCTCAAGGCCATGAGTCCATGTGTAAAAGCAGGAATAAATATGAGAACGTTGACCCTTGAAAGGATTCACACTGCCTGAAGCTGGGAATTTCTGGATGGTGATTGTATTGCTCCGGAATGCGGTTTTATGATCGCTTCTCGATGAGACAGTCGGTCTCCGTGACAACGTTAATCCCCCGCACTAGCCCTGGTTTCGCAGTTTGAGCGTCTGCCCCGGAATTATAAAGTTGCTTGGCTTCTGTCCAGTCATTCGAGTCATCAAGAATAATTCACCAAAATTGAGACAATTGACTTTCCACTGGGAAGCCCTCAGTGTCGAATGCAAATTAAGCCGCCATTACTAAATCGATTAGCGAGGTGATTTGCCTGGAGCTAATTCATTCCTTAAGCTTCCCTTTCCACAAAAAAAAGTATCTTCATGCAGGGATGCTAACAGACAGACGCTATCAGTCTATTCATATAAAACATAGTTAAATATGATAAAATATAGTCCTTAATTACTATGTAAAGCCTATGACTTTGCAGTCCCCATCCCTTTTTAGCATTTGAATTGAAGTTCGGAGGCATTGGACATACTATGGGTTCCAAACGCTGTGCTGGAATATATCATCAGTCACTGGCTAATGTTCAACGTCTTTTGAATAAATCAGGATAGGCTAAAACGCTCCCCTTATTAAAAGCTTCTTCCCACCATAATCAGAGTGTGCCAGAGAAAAGCAATTGTTGTCAGTCCCTCAGGAGGCGAGGATATTAAATTGCTGGGCTCTGAGAGACAGGTAATGTAATTAAAGTGGTAATTGGTCATGTCAGAGTTTCTCAGGTGTAAAGTAAACTCGGAAGAGGAGCATTGAATGAAGGCTCTTATGATTATTCTAACTCTAATAATGTATTACTGTAATATAGTCTTGAGAAGTGGCAAGTTTTTTTCTTCAATTGGAGAGTTTTTTTCTTGCCACAACTTTTTTTCTTCCAGCATGTTTTTCACCCCCTGTTACTCTTTAAAGGCTCCAGTCTGTAAGGCAATTTTCTATAAAATGTGTAATACAAATGAAGTTGATTTGATTTTGTTGAATCACTACGCCCCTCCAACTCTGCCGCATGCCGTGGGGTTGAGGAGGGAGCCTGGTTGTTATGCTTTAAGACCTCCTTCCCATGATTACATTCAATGAGGTCTCTGCCGCCCACACACCTCAATGGCCCCCTAAGCAGCTCAACTGCCCCCTACGCAGCTCAACTGCCCCCTACGTACGTCAACTGCTCTCTGACCTCCTGCTAAAACAAGAACCCCGCACTGCAAACAACACGTCTTATAATAAGATTTGGAATCTTCTTTTCTTCCTCAGGTTGGAAATATTAACTTGTTTTCATTTACTGTTTGCTTGACATTTTCTAACCCCATTGGTAGAACTTGGCCAAACTGCCTTACCTCATTTGCAATATTTTGTGTAATTTAACAAAAAAAAAGTACAGATTGACTTGTTAAGATTTTGTTTTTTTACAGTGCGGTCCTGGACAGCCACTAGTTCTCCTGGTTTTACTGAAACTGACTTGATTTCCACTTGCTTCATAGGATTTATACCTTCTACAAATCCATTCAGCACTGATTTACCAGTCCAATGGTACGACCAATGTCTGTAACTTTTGGTTCAAGTGGATAAGATCCTGACCTTTCTGTACTGGCCAAAGAGAAAATTGGTTTCAGAGCAAAGCTGTGTAAAGTTAAGAACAAGGATTCCTTTTTGTACAATGGCTTAGACAATTCCCTGTTCGGATCTGAGTCTGTGGATAGCCATAAACGAGTCGTGCCATCACATAGAGGTCCTCTACCAGTCAAGAAAAAGGCTGTTACAGTAACAACCATTTGAACAATGCTGCCGGTGATTGCTGCATACTTTCTGGGAATACATCTGGGCTCTATATGGCCATAAAAGACAATAAAATACAATACAATACAATAAAATGCAATAAAATACAATACACTCCCGCTATTGTATTACAGTACATATTACTGGACAATCATAATCATAATCAATGGGGGGATTTTATGTTCTTGAACTGGCCAGAAAGCAGAATCAGAACATCTGGTTTCTTCTGCCATGTTAACCATCCTAGCTTTATTGTTCTGAACCGGCAGTGAATAAGAACGAACTAAGCCTAGTTGTGCTAAGTTACAACTTGCGCACTACTAAAATAAAACATGTTGCACCACACAACATAGTTAGAATGTAACCCTATGTATAGACTAAATATTTCCGCAAGCCATTGACCAGGAATAACGGCACAATTAATAACGTTTAATGGTCGACCGATTGAAGAATTGCTTGAAAAGTATGAACCTCATCCAATAACTTTTGGCAATAACTTTTTTGGTTTAACAGGTTTGACAATCAGTTCTTAAGCTGGCATAGCTGGATTTCACAGTAGGGATGTGTGGTCTCCCTTGATACTTCAAGGGTCATAAAATGCCATCAGGTTTGTTGCTGAGAAAGTGTGGCAGAAGGGGAATTGCCAATAAAAAACGTTCTGCGGGCAATCTGTTAAAATGCCCTTTATCCTTAACCCTGCATCAGGGACACCTGTTTTAAACTTGTTGTATTATTTCAATAACTGGTGGATAAAACAGTTCTTGTTTTGTTTTTCCATTTGTTGTCCATTATCCGTATCTCTTTGGCTATATGGTTTATTTGAATATAATAAAATAAAGATGAAACATAAAGATGAGACTGTCCATTTAAAGCAATGTACAGTAAATAACAATCCTCTACTACATGTGAACTATTGAGCTTTTCACGGATAAAAGTGATGGATGCCCCCCTCCCCCCACACCTTCATTACTGTGTATTTATATGAGTCACATCTTTATCACAATAGAATGAGTAACACTTTCATTGACAGGTGTCCATGATAGTGAACAGAGGTGTTATGAGGTGATGCTTGTGGCGTGATATGTGATGTACATCGTAGTCTGGCAGCCTGTAGCGTAGTGGCTAAGGAGGGAGGGTGTAGCGCACATGTTTGGGACCCGCAAGTTCGCTGGTTCGACCCCCGGTCTAGCCACAATAAGATCCACACAGCCGTTGGGCCCTTAACCCTGCATTGCTCCAGGGGAGGATTGTCTCCTGCTTAGTCTGAAATCAACTCTAAGTCTGCCAAATGCCGTTAATGTAATGTGATTAATGTAGTCAACTCACGTGGGCCCCCACATCAGTCAAAAAACTGGAATCTTATAAATACATCCCTACTCTTCCCACTATATACACACACAGAGCACTTTATTAGGTATTTATTACTTCTTCTTTTTTTTACTTACTGGTTTGCTTTGGCCAGTCTGGCACTTCTCCTGGGATTTTCACAACACACAACAGACTCTGGAGTTTACAGAGAATGGTGCGAAAAACACAAAACACCCAGTGAGCAGCAGTTCTGAGGGCAGAAGGAGCAACAGTGGTGTGCAGAGGAGCATCTCTGAACACGCAACATGTCAAACCTCTGAGTGGATAGGCTACAGCAGCAGAAGACCAATAAGTGTGGAAAATAAGTCTAATAGATACCTAATAAAGTGCTCACTGAGGGTATTATACTCTTCCTCCCTGAAGTTTTGTTGTAGAGGAAATTGAGAAGGTCATCTGATAACACACACACCCACACACACACACACACACACACACACATACACACACACTGACACACACACACACACACACACACACACATAGTTACACACACACAAATACACACACACTCACACACACACTCACACACAAACACACATACACACACACACTCTCTCTCATACACACACACACACACATACACGCACACTCACACACACTCATATACACACACACCCACACACACACATACACGCACACTCACACAGGTTGTCTCATCCTCTCACTTCTGAGCATGCTCTGTCTGCTTCGACTCTTCTGAAACCACATCTCACCCCAAGGTCAAACCACATGCAAGCCAGAATACAATGTGTTTTTATTATTATTATTATTATTATTATTATTATTATTATTATTATTATTATTATTATTATTATTATATACTGGCAATAGTAGTCTTGGGGTCCAAAAGTCCGAGACCACTACTGAAAATGCTTCTATTTTTCTTTATCATTATAAATTATATTATCAGCATAACATTTCGAGTGAGAAGTTTAATCTTTTAAAAATGTGCATGAATTCCTGAATTTCTTAGTATTGGTATGTCCCCCTTTGGCTGTAATGGGAGTGTGCTCTTGAGCCAGCATGGACTCCATACATTAGTGCAAAGCCTGATGATCCATTTATCCCAGCATTATCTGACAATGTTCCGAAGAGCATCTTATGATGTTACTGAATGCTTGGCTTTTGTCAGTCTTCAAGTGTCCGCACACAGTATACATGTTCAGTGGGGTTGAGGTCAGGTGATGGTGGATTGTGCAGTACTCCTTGCTCTTCTTTGGTCTTCAACTAGTTCTCGCAAAGCTTTGAAGTAGCTTTAATTTCTTTTACATTTTTCAAAATCTTAAAAAGTTCTGTTCCAGGATTACATCAAAAAACATGTTGTGAAACATATTCAGTTTGTATCAATCAGTCATAAATAAGGTGGGAGAGCTGTATCCTGCAAGGTAATGGGAAACTGGTGGAGAGGGCTCTTCAAATATCAGAGGAAATTGGTCCATATTCAAAAACAGACCATCTTTATTTCCAGTTAACAAAATTTATGTAATTTATCATCAAGTGTTTTATTGGTAGACAAACTGGAGAGCCCACTGTCGTAACCATAAATTCCCCTGCCGAATGTCATTTGCTACTTCATATTGAATTGTGTGCCTTTACAGAGACCAGGGGCAGTTGTTGAGCTGAAAATAGGCATGGCAGAATATGAAAAGAAAAAAAAATCCATGATCAAAGCAAAGTGAATCAAAAATGAAAACTCAAATGGAAGCAATGGTTCAGAGAGAAGTTTTCTGCCTGGTATGTTTGCAGCAATAGCAGCCACTGATGAATGCAATGGTTCTCTGATCTCTTTTCATGAAAAGTTATTTTACTTAAATACTGTAAGGAAATGCTGTATTTACCTTTGATATTCTGTCACTGAGTGTGATATTCTGTCCGATTGAGTGTGAAGTCTGTGTAATGTGTGAAACATTTATGAAGCTCCGTATCGTCAGAAAGTCTAACTGTGTTTAATCATGATGACGTTACGGAATATGTATCCAGTGCAGATATAAACCGGTGCTTATACATTCTGACATTCACAACTGAGTGAAAAGGTTTGATTGCAGCGAATATTCCATTGACATTTGTATATGTGATCTCACACCTTAAAGGATTACATTCCGATGCTGAAATTACATTCCTGAAGTGGCCTCATCTTAGTGCATTCAATCACTGCAAGACTTACTTCAACTGCCTGAATTCAATCACTGCAAGACTTACTTCAATCGCCTGAATTCAATCACTGCAAGACTTACTTCAATCGCCTGAATTCAATCACTGCAAGACTTACTTCAATCGCCTGAATTCAATCACTGCAAGACTTACTTCAATCGCCTGAATTCAATCACTGCAAGACTTACTTCAATCGCCTGAATTCAATCACTGCAAGACTTACTTCAATCGCCTGAATTCAATCATTGCAAAACCTACTTCAAATGCCTGAATTAAATCACCTGTCCTACTTGTACCATTCTACAGTCACATTTTCATTTTGTTGTTCAAATAGTTCCTTCAGGATTTACTGAAGCCATTCAGGCAACGGTATGTGTAATGAAACCCGGCTGGGACTAGGACTTTTATTCAAAGTACTTTACATACAATCAATGCCTGTCATTCACCCATTCATACACTCAAACAGTGAAGTGCCGCCATGCAACAATCTATACAACTCCTGGTCCAAGCGATGGTTCTGTCCCGCCTGGACTACTGCAATTCCCTCTTGGCTGGCCTCCCAGCGTCCGCCATCAGACCCCTCCAACTTATCCAGAATGCAGCAGCTCGTCTGGTCTTCAACCTTCCCAAATACTCACACGTCACCCCCCTGCTTACTTCCCTCCGCTGGCTGCCTGTCATGGCTCGCATCAAATTCAAAACATTGGTGCTAGCCTTCCAAGCAGTTAAGGGGTCTTCCCCAGCTTATCTACAAAAAATCATAAGACCCTACACCCCTGCCAGACCTCTTCGTTCAACCTCCACAGGCCGCTTGGCACCTCCCCCTCTCCGAACTTCCACCTCACGCTCACGACTACTGTCTGTCCTGGCTCCACGGTGGTGGAACGAACTCCCTGTTGAGGTCAGAACTGTAGAATCTCTTCCCACCTTCAATTGTACTTCCCTCTAGGGTCTTTCAGCGCATTTATCCCTGGTTATGGGTATGCACTTTGTTGTATGTCGCTCTGGATAAGAGCGTCTGCCAAATGCCATTAATGTAATGTAATGTAATGCAAGGTACCAATCAACTCATTGTTAGTAATTGGGAGTTAAGTCTTGCTCACGGACACTTTGACACACATCCAGGGTGGGGGATTGAACCGGAAATCTGGCTGCCAGACACACTCTTAACTTCTGAGCTAATGTTGCCCCCCCCCCCCCCACATCTCTATTACCTTTGCATCAGGATCACCTGCACAATACGGTTAGCGGCTAATAATGTTGCTGTCCGACAATGAATTACTTTAGCTTGCGTTTGGGCTATGGCGGTCACTTAGCAGGATCTTTCCTCACATCTTTCATAGAATCATCCTCATCTTCTTATGTTTGGGTAATTTTTTTAATGAATTAATATGTAACGGTGATGTCAGTTTACTTCAATGAAATACACGTTCTCACGTCTCACGATTTAAATAAATTAATAATAATTTTACGTAACCCATGAAATCACGAAGCAACTATGGCAGGGTGGTATTTAAGGGCATCCTCTCATCTTTGCTGTCTTATATTAGATCAAGTGAAAGTTAGTAGTCTCTGTTTTAAAATGGCATCTCGTAATTCAGTTACGCTGTGCAAAATATGTTGTGTTCAGATTATGGCCTTAGAGAGAGGAACAGAGTAACTGGATGGGGGAATAGTATATTACTTCTCAGAATGATGATGTCCTCTGACAATGTCACACTGATACCCTAATCTAGGCCTGCAGTCTATGGGCCTGACCTCCTGCTATTTGTCACTAGAGACAGAATCAGGGCCTGGCAGAATTTCATTTTCCCCCAGGTATCCGGCTTGTTTACCTTCTTCCTGTGCCTATGAAGGTGGAAGGGGGTAATACTATGGCAAGGTCTGGCTTATCTGTTTCTCTCTTTCTCTCTATTTTCTGGTATTTGCAATTTAAAGTCTTGTCTCCTGTTTTGTAAATTAGAAGTAGTGAGCCTACATCAATAAAGAATGTATGATTTTTGTTTGTCATTCCAACTGTGTTCATACCACTTGTGTTCAGTATGCAGAACATCTTAACAAGGATATTGTTTGTTGGAACCACTGGATTCAGAAAAGAAACATACTGTAATAAATCCCCCCATCACCGACAGCTGACAATCAACAAGGACAAAAAAAAACAACTGATTAGAAATGTTGATGGAGGATTGAGACAAAAGCTCTCATAAAACGACCAAGGAAATCTGGTGGCAGTTGTGCACAATTTCTGTGAAACCTGCCTTGGTAGCCATCTTTGTATGGCGGTCACCTTCATACAAGCTCATTTTTTATTTTCCCCTGGGTGCCTGCCTTAGACAAGATACACTGTAACGACTGAAGCTTATGTGTACAACAGCAAACCACTGCCGGGGTATGCCACTCACCTTCTGAGGCACCAGCTTTCTTCCCTAACCAATACACACTGTCGCCCTATCAACAATGAACATTACATCACATTACTTTACATGAATGGCATTTGGCAGAGGCTTGTATCCAGAGTGACGTACGGTTGTTAGACTAAGCAGGAGTACAATCCTCCCCGGGAGCAATGCAGGGTTAAGGGCCGAACAGCTGTGTGGATCTTATTGTAGCTACACCGGAGATCAAACCACCAACCTTGCGGGTCCCAGTCATGTACCTTAACCACTACGCTACAGGCCGCCCTGACTCTGACACCCTACCCTGTCCATTAGCAATGGACACACACAATGTTCCCTAACCACAGTGACCCTGCCAATTAACAATGGACACACGCAATGTTGCCTAACCACTGTGACCCTGCCAATTAACAATGGACACACGCAATGTTCCCTAACCACTGTGACCCTGCCAATTAACAATGGACACACGCAATGTTGCCTAACCACTGTGACCCTGCCAATTAACAATGGACACACGCAATGTTCCCTAACCACTGTGACCCTGCCAATTAACAATGGACACACGCAATGTTCCCTAACCACTGTGACCCTGCCAATTAACAATGGACACACGCAATGTTCCCTAACCACTGTGACCCTGCCAATTAACAATGGACACACACAATGTTGCCTAACCACTGTGACCCTGCCAATTAACAATGGACACACACAATGTTCCCTAACCACTGTGACCCTGCCAATTAACAATGGACACACGCAATGTTCCCTAACCACTGTGACCCTGCCAATTAACAATGGACACACACAATGTTGCCTAACCACTGTGACCCTGCCAATTAACAATGGACACACACAATGTTGCCTAACCACTGTGACCCTGCCAATTAACAATGGACACACACAATGTTGCCTAACCACTGTGACCCTGCCAATTAACAATGGACACACGCAATGTTCCCTAACCACTGTGACCCTGCCAATTAACAATGGACACACACAATGTTGCCTAACCACTGTGACCCTGCCAATTAACAATGGACACACGCAATGCTCACGACTACTGTCTGTTCTGGCTCCACGGTGGTGGAACGACCTCTCCGTGGAGGTCAGAACAGCAGAATCTCTTGCCATCTTCAAGCGCAGACTGAAGACGCACCTCTTCGAGCTTCACCTCTCCCCAACCCTCCCTACCTGTAATCTCGAATTGACTGGTAGCTGTTATTCTTCAGTTCCCATAATAGTGTGTGTCATTACTGCAAGACATTATTGCTATTCGCTAGGATGGTTTTATTGCTAGCTTTTGTTTGGCTATGTAAGCTGTTTATTGACGTTCCTACCTACGTGTATATCATTTGTTTTGTTGTATAAAATTGTTTTATAGATATCATCCACAAGGGCCAAGTCCTTATCTTTGTCGTACCCTTTGTACCCCTCATCTTTGTTGTGAAACTTTACTTCCCTCTAGGGTCTTTCAGCGCACTTGTCCCTGGTTATGGGAATGCACTTTGTTGCGCGTCATTTCGGATAAATGTCTGTAATGTAATGTCCATTAACAACGTTCCCTAACATATCTACCCTGACAACTATCTACCGGCAACGTTAAGTGGAGTTTTTTTTTTTCAAAGGCGCTTAAAGCATCGGCCGTATATCTTCCGACCGGCTCGTGCGTGCTCTGGGACCGCGACGTAGTCTGTGCTCTGGGTCACAGCTGAGAAGAAACAGCGCAGCCTTCACTCCTCGACGCACAGCCCGCACCTTTTCCAGCGGCTCAACCTCCACACACGTTCGGAAGAGAAAGACAGAGAAGAGAAAAGCAAACAAGCCCCACATAAATGACCTTGTGCAGCCTTAGGCTGAGGCCAGCAGTAAGTAAACAGTCGTCTAAAAACAGGTGGATGAGATCAAACAGATGGTTCAATCTTAATTTACATCATAGTCTTATTTTTAACTCTTTGTATAACTAAATGTGTGAGTATTTGAAAAAACCTTCGAAATGCTGATGCTGATGTGCCAAATGACACTTCGAAGGGACCAGCTTTTGTGGAGAAATAAGAAAAGATTAAATCAGAGTATAGTTATGTTTGTTTCAATTTTCTACGTGATGCTTTTCTAAGGTTAATAGCACAGGTTAATAGAGTCCATTGTACATTCTACAAAGGAGTGGGCAAAGCCCTTTCCATTTCAGAAATGTACAAATTATGATGTTAGAAATCAACACATTTATGCCCACCTATGAACTTGGATGAATGAAGCCAAGATTGAAACCTTGAAATAAGTGGATGCAAATGAACAATTTTCAGTTAATAATAAATGATTTGCAAAATAACAAATCTTTGCGTATTCTTTTATTAAAATAATTCAACTTTAACACAGTCACCGAAAATATTTAGTTTAGTTTTTTTTTTTTATTCACAGTGCAATATGACAAAGCCTGAGATATGGTACAGTGCTTCAACATCACATTTACGGTAAAAACATATAAAACATGTAAGACAGCGTGCACAGGAGAATCCAGCGCAGGGACTCCCAAACGGATTCCATACTTTCATAAATAACAAAATCAAGGTGCCTTGTATAAGAAGCAAAATGGGAAATCATACTATTACCGCACCAAGAAAATATTGTATATGAGAAAATAAAATCTTATGTATATGCATGTATATAAATATAGGATATAGGTGTCATTTTTTACAGTGAGAAACACATGGATTACGATTAGTGGTAGGCACTGACTGTATTCTTGTTGACCTCCCAAACCCCGATCCCCCCCTTGTCCAGTAGCAGATGGTACAGGTAGTACTGTGCACAACTCTATGCTTTGGCTGGACATTGCCCTCTTCTGCAAATTCCACTCCGATTGTTTGTACAGTTGTTTTAGCATAAAAAAAAACCTGACAATATTCACCATGTACTTTCCGGTTACGGTGTGCTTAAGAAACACTTAATACTGCCATATAAAAGCGTTAATGCATCACTTAATTTTGCCAAGCTCTATCAAAAGTGTGGGCAGAGTACATAGTATCACTGTCCCAAATCTCCAATCTGATTGGCACGAGCTTGACTTAATTTACTGTTTGCATTGTTCAGTCATTCTGAAAACATTGCTGAATTGGTTACAAGCAGTTTTCGCTATTCAGCGTCTGAAATACACAGTATATGCAACGCATTACATGCAATTCATTATGTATTCTGCCACATATTACACTGCAAAAACCAAAAAATAAGTTAATCTCAACCAGTATTTTAGTCTCATATTTAGACGTAAAATCATATTTATATATATTTTTTTTTTTGGCAAAATGAGAAAACTATTGCCAATGAGATGAGACCGTTTTGTCTCATTTCTAGATTTGCCAAGATTTTCGAAAATTTCACTTCAAGCGAACAGTACTGGACCTTAAAACACGCTAACATTTTCTGCTTGAGTGAAAAAAAGTTTTGTTACAAGTCTTGTTACAAGACTAAAACACTTGTTAAGATAGATTTTTTTTCGCAGTGTATGTTTAAATGTTCAAATTCCAAACGTTATCCAGTGTACGGTTCGCGCTGAGGCAGAAGCAGGCAGAGAAGCGATTTATTTGTATGAGGGATGTGGCATGAACCTACCTCTCACTGTCCAACTGTCAAAGCAGAACCCACCAACACGGATGTCCTTGACTCCTTTCTGTTCCACAGTTTCCAGAAGTTTCTCTGGACTGCCTTTTTGCGAGTGAGTGAGGGAGAGTATGTTTACGATATTACATCTAACTTACATATTTTATTATTTACGTAACAATATGTTTAAAGGTTTGTTTTTCAGTTGGTTACTTGGTTAGTTGTTTTTCAGTTGGCTGGCTGATTTTGGTCCAGATTTCTGAATGGAAACGAGCCAGAAGAAACGTGCTTGATCGGCACAAAAAATAGATACATTCTGATAGTCGTTATTTGGCCCGATGAAGTGTTCCCAGCCTTTTGGAAAGGTTGTTCTTTTTCCTCCTCAGTACCCGCCGGGCAGCTAACAGACGCAGGACCCCGGCAGGCTGTAGCAGCAGAAGATCTCCTTGAAGGTCTTCCTCATCTCCTGGCTGCGGAAGGCGTAGATGAGGGGGTCGATGACGGAGTTGCACATGATGAGGATGAGGTACATGTTGAAGTGGGACATGAAGCAGATGCAGTAGGGGTTCCGCGGGCAGGAGATCATGAGGATGAGGTGCAGGAAGAAGGGCGCCCAGCACACCACGAACACGCCCAGCAGGATGGTGAGCGTGATGGCGCCCTTCATGTTGGCGCGCTGGCGGATGGGCGCGTTGCCGGGCAACGCGGCGATGCGTTTGACGTGCAGCCGCGCCAGCATGAACATGTGCACGTAGAGTGAGGCCATGAGAGCCAGCATGGCGAAGAACATGGTGATCAGGCAGATGAGCACGGTGGTGCTCTCCGAGTACACGATGAACAGCACGCCCGACGCCGTGCAGAAGGCCCAGATGCAGGAGATGACCGTGGCGGTGCGGCGCACGGTCACGATGTTGTGGTAGCGCAGCGCGTAGAAGATGGTGATGTAGCGGTCGATGGCGATGGCCAGCAGGCTGCAGATGGACGCCAGCAGCGAGCTGCAGATCATGGAGTCGAAGACGTTGTCCATGTTCTTGATCAGGCCGCTGCCGATGGACAGGTGGCCGCGGTTGATGAGCTCCATGACGATGGTCTCCGAGGCGTTGGAGACGCTCACCAGCATGTCGGCCACCGCCAGGCTGCAGATGAAGAAGTACATGGGCGAGTGCAGGTTCTTGTTCTTAGCGATGGCCGTGATCACCAGGATGTTCTCCAGCAGGCTGACGATGCCCAGGGCGAGGAAGACTCCGGTGGAGATGAGGAGCTGCTCGTAGCATCCCGAGGAGTCCTTCTCCCCCCCCGAGCCTTTGGCGGAGGGGTAAGGTCCAGAGCTGTGGTTCCGCACGTGGGGAACCTGGATCAACTCGGGGTGCTCAGTGGAATTCATCCCACAGACACCTGGAGCTTTTGGAGGGTTTTTTTTTTCTCTTCTTGTTGCTGTTTTGTTTTGTGTTAGTTTTCCTTATCTTTGTACCCCTTTGTCAGATTACTCCTGTTTACGTTCCCGCAGATAATCCAGGATCCAGGGGCGACCTAAACATGCAGCAGAGGCTGGCTTTCCATCAACGTCCAGCGGTTCCATCGGTCTTCCTGGCTGGATGCGCGGGGTTCAGGACTGCTTCCCAGTGCGGAATGGGAAGCATCCTCCCTTCGCCAGCTCTAAACCCGGAGAAACAGCTCCATCTTCTTCACACATCTGCTGTGTGGCTTTCCAGCCTACGGCACCGTCCGCTCTAATCTCCTATCGAGGGAGGGAGGGAGGGGAGGGGAGTGAGGGAGAGAGAAAGAATGAAAAGCAGAAAAACAGAGAGAGAGAGAGAGAGAGAGAGAGAGAGAGAGAGGGAGTGAAGTCACGATGAGGAAAAGAGAAGGAAACGGATGGCAATAGAACGAGGGAGAAGAAGGGAAAGGTGAAAAACAGGAGAGAGGGAAAACACTAAGAGAAAAAGAAATGAAGAAGTGAGAAAAAAACAGGAGAGAGGGAAAACACTAAGAGAAAAAGAAATGAAGAAGTGAGAAAAAAGGAAGAGCAGGGGTAAGGAATTAGTTTTTTTTTTAACCAGGGAGAGCGAGAGAGAGAGAGAGCGAGAGGAAGGGAGGGAGAGACAGAAGAAGAGTGCAGGAATCTCAGGGCAGAGTCTCTTACTGTGCTGCACCGGAGCTGGGAGCCCTGCGCTACTCAGACAGGAGAGGAGCGTGTGGCAGACATCACTTGGCAAGCAAACACCTCTCCCTCCCGCCCCTCTCTTATACCCCGCTGTGCATGCTCTCGCCCGGCTCCTCCCACAGCTTGTCTTTCGGCCAATCACGAGAAGCCGGGGTGTGGTGCGGGGGGGGGTATTTGGGACACGCATTCGTTGACGCAGGCAGAGGGAACCGTGGTTATGAATGGGTCTGAGGATAATGAATTCTGAGGATATTGGATTTTCTACCACGACTTCACTGTGGGCATTTTCAATTCAAGCAGCGCCTTTGATATCGGTTGAATCAGCTGGCCCTCCCTCCACCCGGTTAAAAAACACATCTACATTATTACCAAGGTCAGGGTGAATACTCAATTCTGATCGGCTAGAAGTATGCGCTAAAACTGTTAGCTTTTCTAAATTCATATGCTGCCTGGTCAGCTAAACAACAATTTAACCCTTGTGTGATCTTAAGGGTCAAAAATGACCCACCACTATATTTAACGGCAGAGAAACACCCCTAAATGATGAAACCCCCCTTTTTTCAACTTGAAATTTGATCACAAAGATTTGGGGTTTAATTTGCTGCTTAATTTTAGGGGTTCTGAGAAGGTTAATTTTTTTCCCGTAGGACAAGGGGAGTTAGCAGAATGTTAAGACTACACAAGGGTTAAACTTCCCTGCCTTTGTCCTACCCTATAGCAACTAACTGATCTGTAACCTCTTAACAAATCACATAAAGATTTCTCATAAACGCCTCCTTAAAAATCATGGCTGGCTCTCCAGTGTGTGACTTTCACAGCAGTGCTACAGGAGTTCCACAAACATAATTAATATCGCATCGTTAACTCAATCCAGTCTGATCAAACAAAGTTGCAACCATCATTCATTATAACACGCCATCTTGGTCATCTTTCACGTTGCTGTTGTTTTGTTGATCTTCATGTTCAAAGCTGAACTGATGTACTTTACCTGTAATGTTTCTGTATCTGTTCTGTTTGTGTTAATGTTTATTCTTGTTATTTATTCAGTTTCATACATCCTTGGTTATTGTTTTCCATTACAGTTTCTCATTTGTGATCCCCTGTTATGTCTGCGTCTGAATGTTTACCAGCCGAGTCACTCCCCTATCTGCATGTCCCACTATTCGGGTGTTTTACGGTAGTTTTTGGGATTTCAACATTCCTTCCAATCTTGCAGTTCTGACTTCCTGCTTCTCTTGGTAGTTAAATGTTGTAAAGCACTATTCTTACTAACTACTACTACTCTATATATTGTACAGTACTAATCCGATTAATACACTTACTGTCTGTCTAACTAACTAACTAACAGTCACTTTTATTGGGTAGTTAGAATTATTCACGTAACTAATTCACTAACGCAATCTCTTTGTGTTTCTGCACTGTTCTATAACTCCACCTCCCTATGCTATCCCTGATTACTCGCTTAGTTTCAGCAAAGTGTTCGCACCGGTCTCTGACTATCACTACGTCTTCAATCTATGCAAATGTCTACACCCTAATCCGGAGCCGTATGTTTTAGATGTTTGTTTACGTGCATCCAGTCCGCGTTTTCGTCTCCCTCCTGTTATGCTGTTATTACCCTATTATGTTTCCCCACCTGTTGTCTATTTGTTTAGCCACCTTCTCCCCAGCCCCGCCTAGATTGTCACCTTCCCTCATGTATTTAAACCTCAGTCTCCGCTTCACCCATTGTCAGTTGATAGTGCTGGGTTTTTGTACGCCTATTATTGAGATTCATAAGGACACCCCTTTGGTTTTGATTTTCGAGTTTTGCCTTGCCCTCTGGTTTTGTTTGCCCTTCTGCTTTCTTGGTTTTGACTATTTGCTTTGTTTTGTGACCTTGTTTCCTGCCTTTGCCCTTTTGTACCTTAGCCCTTTGACTACTTGGATTTTGAACCTTTGCTTGTTTTCCCGATTATTCTTTTGCTTGCTGTTTTTGGTGTTGTCTTGGATCTCTTGGCTTGAACTCGGAATAATCGGTTTTGGATTATCCCGTGGTCTGCGTCTGGGTCCTCAGTGTCGTACATAACATTACTTCAGTAATATATGCCCGTTTATTTTGCTGTCAGTAGCAATATGTTTCTTGCACATTGTTAAATTGCACAGATTTCTATGTAAGAGCATATGGGATCAATTAATTACAGTGAGAGATGTGATTATGATTACATGTGCTGTTTCCCAAGCATGTTGCACTGTATAAATATGTGGATATTTGTAAATTCGTCAAGCTAACTGCAGCTAATTTGCTTGTTGCTGCCAATTACAAACTGGTATTGTCTTATAATTAGGAATGTAGTCTTTGCTTGCATAATAAGCAATAGTACACAGAGTTTCAGTGATCACCTTTATGGAGTACAATTTGGGCAGCGACACAAACAATCAGACGCCATTGGCTGTGGCAGTTAGAACCAATTCTCAACCAATGATTGCTGTACAGCTGTACAATGTTTTGAGTGACGGCCGGACAAATGTACACTTTGAAACCCAAAGGACTGTAAGCACAGGCAGTGGGTGAGTCAACATGTCTGTGAGCCTTTTTCAATGATAGGGAGGGATTTACAATGGTCTTGTAGCAATGTTTTAACACAAATAAATCTTACCTAGTGTACCTAGTGTACCTTTAATGATCAAATAAGTGCAGTGGAAGAACAAAAAGCAGCTGACCTTGGCATTCTCCAGAAGATGGAAATGTCTCACATTTCTTGCGTATGACAAATGACATTTGGTGTGAAAGAAAACTTTCTTCTTTTTTTCTTACATTTCCAGATGAGAAAAGAGGCTTTTCACACGCTGTTTTGGCATTGCGGTTTGCTGCGACTGCTTTTACCCGTGTGGAGACATTCATGCAACACATTGTTGCTGTGGTTACATAAACAATTCTTACATGAGTGAAAATAACCTTTCGAACCTTTCCTTCTGAATATGTTTTCCTTTTGCCAAGAAAATTGATTTAATAATTAATGACATATTAATTGCTACTGTCACAATATTTTTAGAACTGGTTACGCACATGCAGTTGAGTGCCGCCCTGCTCCAGTTGTATTATTTGTGACCGGGCTCGGTTTGCGGGAAAGAAGGCATGGCAATAAGAGGACCAACTGGTTAACTAGGCACACGCCGGATTGTATTACGGATCAGTCCAGGACTTAAAAGTGTGCTTCTTTGCGCAGTAGACATCTGAGACTGAGGAACAGTGAGCAGAGAGGAGCTAAACAGCAACCTGTGTCTGTGTTATTTTCTTTACATTTATTATTTTTGTTTGTCATTTTGGGCTGATGTTTTTTTGTTTGCTTGGCTTGTGCTCTCTCTCTCCCTCTTACTCTCACCCTCCCTCTTTCTCTCCCTCTTTCTCCTTCTCTCTCTCCTGCTCTCTCTTCCTCTCCCTCTCTCTCCCTCTCTCTCCTTCTCTCTCTCCCTCTCCCTCTCTCTCTCCTTCTCTCTCTTCCTCTCCCTCTCTCTCTCCCTCTCACTCCTTCTCTCTCTCTCAATCTCTCTCTCTCCCTCTCCCTCTCTCTCTCTCCCTCTCTCTCCCTCTCCCTTCCTCTCTCCCTCTCTCCCTCCCTCTCTCTCCCTCTCTCACTCTCTCCTTCTCTCTCTCTTTCTCTCTCTCCCTCTCTCTCTCCCTCTCTCTCTTCCTCTCTCTCTCTCTCTCTTCCTCTCCCTCTCCCTCTCTCTCTCTCTCTCTCTCTCTCTCTCTCTCTCTCTCTCTCTCTCTCTCTCTCTCTCTCTCTCACTCTCTCTCTCTCTCTCTCTCTCTCTCTCTCTCTCTCTCTCTTGGTAACGTCCAGATCTCCCTGTGTCCAGCTCATCTGTGCACAGCATGTGAAATTGTTATGGGCGTTATGTTATGGGCATTACGTTATGGGCGTTATGTTATGGGCGTTATGTTATGGGTGTTTCGTTATGGGTGTTACGTTATGGGTGTTATGTTACGGGCGTTATGTTACGGGCGTTACGTTATGGGTGTTACGTTATGGGCATTATGTTATGGGCGTTATGTTACGGGCGGCCTGTAGCATTATGGTTAAGGTACATGACTGGGACCCGCAAGGTCGGTGGTTCGATCCCCGGTGTAGCCACAATAAGATCCGCACAGCTGTTGGGCCCTTGAGCAAGGCCCTTAACCCTGCATTGCTCCAGGGGAGGATTGTCTCCTGCTTCATCTAATCAACTGCACGTCACTCTGGATAAGAGCGTCTGCCAAACGCCGTTAATGTAAATGTAATGTAATTAATGTTATGACAGCGTTGCCCCTCGAGTCAGCAGGTCCAGCCACACACTGACTGCTATAGCTGAACCATGGAGCACCACACACTGACTGCTGTAGCTGAACCATGGAGCACCACACACTGACTGCTGTAGCTGAACCATGAAGCACCACACACTGACTGCTGTAGCTGAACCATGAAGCACCACACACTGACTGCTATAGCTGAACCATGGAGCACCACACACTGACTGCTGCAGCTGAACCATGGAGCACCACACACTGACTGCTGTAGCTGAACCATGGAGCACCACACACTGACTGCTGCAGCTGAACCATGGAGCACCACACACTGACTGCTGTAGCTGAACCATGGAGCACCACACACTGACTGCTGCAGCTGAACCATGGAGCACCACACACTGACTGCTGTAGCTGAACCATGGAGGACCACACACTGACTGCTGTAGCTAGACCATGGAGCACCACACACTGACTGCTGTAGCTGAACCATGGAGCACCACACACTGACTGCTGTAGCTGAACCATGGAGCACCACACACTGACTGCTGTAGCTGAACCATGGAGCACCACACACTGACTGCTGGGAGGATGTTAGCATAGCTGAGCCTCGTGTCTGCATGATCAGGGTTCGCCCCTGCAGGGTCAGAACATGAACCGTAATTGAGTCCCGGCTTTGGCACGGAGACTACATCTTATTCTGCGTAATAAGATAAGTCCTTCAGTGTCTAAACCTCCCCTTCGTTTCCTTCTCCCGGGGCTCCTGCTCTTCCCTTACCCTGAGAGTTTATGACTCAGAAACACAGCTCGGAAAATCATAGGTACCCAAACGCCTGCCCTAGGGGAGATGGTCAGCTGCTGTTACCTCCACAGGGCTACCAGCAGACTTAAAGATTCATGCCACCCCTGTCACCGTTTCCTTGCCCTCGGGCAGACACTGTGAAAGCCAGGACCTTCAGACTCAAAAACAGCTTTTACCCCAGAGCCATTACCAAACTGAAATCTCTCTCTCTGCCTTTTCCTTTTGTTTCCCTCTGTGCTTTCCGTAGTTTTGTTTTCTGTTCATTCATTTTCGTTCATTCGTTTCACCTGTTGTCACTTCCTGATTATCGTGCAGACCTGATTCTCGTTTCCCCTTGTTATCTGTTCTATTTAAACCCGTCTGTTCTGTCTACTCGTCGCCAGATTGCAATGTGCTCTGCCATTTGCGCCAGCGGTTATTCTGGCTGACGAACCGAAACTAACAGAAAATGTTTCTGCCACCATATCACGTCTACCGTGCCACCTTTCGGATTCTCCTTCTGCGTTTGTTTCACCCGCTGTTCTTGGACTTTGTTTGGATTCCCAGTTTGTGCTTTTTGTTTCGCTGCCTGTCTAGACAGCCCTCTTGTTACCGAACTCTTGCCTGTGACCGCGACTACATTTTGGATTTCCATTTGCTGTGTCTGTCCCCCACCCCTCCCATTAACAAACTCTTATCTGGATTATCGATTACAAACTGCTTGGCCTACTACATTCCTCTTTGCCGGCAATCGACCTTCACCTGTTTTAACCTGCCCGAAATTCAACAAAGACTTCGATTGGAATTTCTGTGAGTTCGCTATTGGGATCATTGTTCTGAAGCCTGACAACTCTACTCTACTCTATTCTATTCCTCAGAGTTCCATAGACTGCTCCTGCCTGGTCCCTTGCCCTGGGGCTGCGTACCACTACAGCCCTGGTCCTGCCCTGGTTCGTGCCCACTCCTTGACTCAGCCTGGAGCAATGCATCACCCCGTCACTCTCAAACAGCTTGCTGTACTCCCCCTCATTTGACTTTCGACTTTTGCAGCAGGTTTATCGCCTGAACTGTAGGCTGCCGAAACCCATTTGAATGTCTGTGATGGATTCCTTATTGCATTTCTGTTATATCCTTTCAACCTTTACACCATGCCTGCCAGGTTCCTCTCAAGATGTCTTCCCATCAGGGATTTCTTTTTCTCGCCACTGTCTGACCGTCTTTCTCCCCACCAGGGAGGGTTTTATTACTCCACGTGCCCCGGAGATTCAGACCTGATGTTTGCCCTTTTGTCACTCCGTAAATTATCTTTTGCGGCTATTTTCTATAAAAAGCGCTATTGAAATAAAATGGAATGAATGTTTTATTCATAGCTAATACTGCTGAGCAAAATGATGTCAGCTTTCATTGGGGCTTCAATGCGCCAGGACGTATTTAAGCAGGGTTTGTCAGACAGGGACCTGGGAGACCCTCAGCATGCTGGTTTTTGGTCCAATCACAGCTGGAACACTGGACTTAAAGGCATCTCAGTTTGATTGACAGGCTGGGAGTCTCTGGGGGGGGACTTCCTCCGCACTTTCCGCAGTACGTAACGAACGGGATCGTGTGCAAATGATGAGCAAACAGAAAACGTTATTTTCCACCGTGGTGCAGATTGCTGGTTTTGGGGGGGATTCACAATATCCCGTGGGTAACAGGAAGACTCCCAAAGCTGCAGGAGAATTGGGATGTCTGCCATTTAAATGCCTGTTGAAGATTATTTGCTCTCTAATTTCTGAAATAACTGTACACAACATGTTGAATACCCCCCCATGCTTTACTGTATATAAAGAGGGATCACCTGGAGTACTTCTATTACAGAATTCTAATAATCTCATCTGATCCATATTGCTGCAGTGATATACAATAAATATGAATGCCAGTAATGGTCAATCAATACTGATTCAATGTGACTGTAAATTGTGATGAATTCTCTAATTAGGAAAGGCATTTTCACAAATGTGTTATGCCAAACCAACGATAATGATTTACTCAAAACACTTATTCCCTTGGATATGACCGTTGCAAGATCACAGTGGGGTCAAATTCTTGGTGCTAAATTTGATTTTACAGAGTAAATGAGTCATACAGGGGCCAATGGTACTCGAGTTAAAAGGTTCAAAGTGAAACTTCCAGAGACTAATTTGCTGATTGTCTAATTGCCTGGGGCAACATTAGCTGCCAGCTGTCGTCCGGCAGCCGGAAGGTAGCCGTTTTGATCTCCCACCCTGGGTGTGTTGAAGTGTCCCTTACACCTAACCCCCAATTGCTCTCGATGTGCTGATTAGTGCCTTGTGTAGCAGCCTATTGCTGCTGCTCTGTGTGTGTGTGTGTGTGTGTGTGTGTGTGTGTGTGTGTGTGTGTGTGTGTGTGTGTGTGTGTGTGTGTGTGTGTGTGTGTGTGCGCGCGCAGCGCGCGCGCGCGCGCGCATGTGAATGTGAATGGGTGAAGGAGAGGCATTCATTGTAATTTACCATTTCATAGAGTAAGACCATGTTTGTTCAGCTACACAGTTGGCCTGTCATTTCTGACAGTGCCTCAGTAGCTATGATTTATGTCTATCTGTTGATGAATGTGTTCGTCTGAATGTTCTCTGTACTGTAATTACAGTAAATGAACCTTTAGACATGTTACAGATTGGTTTGATAGGGCCTTGGCAGTTCTTTCTTTCTCCAGATATTTTCCTGTCAAACATGCTGAACAAACAGCAAGCCACAAACCAAAACAAAATTGGAGTGCTGAAGGTAACCTTGATTTTTCTTGTGACATGGAATGGAATGGAATAGAATGGAATTCATACAAGCAAGGAGCAGTTGTCATCATTTCTCTGATCATTTCTACTTTTCCCAGCTCTATACAAAATGTAAATGCAAAATGCAGAA
This sequence comes from Conger conger, assembly GCF_963514075.1. Classification (NCBI taxonomy): domain Eukaryota; kingdom Metazoa; phylum Chordata; class Actinopteri; order Anguilliformes; family Congridae; genus Conger; species Conger conger. Next base: position 72,455,133 of record NC_083763.1, on the reverse strand, counting down.
CTCTAGACCCATACTGAACAATACTTAATGTCAATTTGATTTGCGTCATCGTGTGATTGTATTTATCTCCTTCTTTAAAAAAACAAAAAACACAGTGTACCTCTGTGCACAGAATTCTCAATTGCGAAATTGTGTCCTTGGAATCATGTACCCTGTGTTTTTAACAGCACCACCACTGAGATTCTAAAGGTCGCATGTTTGCATAGCTACTCAAAAACTCTATTGACTTCCACAAAAAAAAAAAAAAAAAAAAAGGATTTATTTTCCGAGGCTGTTGTGTTGGGCCTGGGAGCTTCACCGGGACCGAGCCGGACCGGGTCAGCACCGTGTCAGCCGAGTCATGGGCTCTGGTGCCTGTGGTGGACCTGCAATCTTCAGATCAGCAGCTTAAAGGCCAAACGCAGAGGGAAAATGTGGCTGTCTGTCTTTCAGGCTGGATAAGATCTCAGCTTTTAGTGCTCATTCCTGATTCTGCCCACAGGAGGTTTTTTTTTTGTTATTGTAGCTGAGATGGTATTTTTGAAACTGTGAAAGATACTTCTTCTGAAAGGATTTCAAAATGCAAGGCAACTTGGTTCCATTTGGGCTCAGGAATTGAAGGTCTCATCTGAGATTGCCAATTTGCAACAACAACAAAAATGCCATTGCAAATGCCAAATTGCATGCGTATGAGTTCTTACTTTTCGACGAGTGATTCAGTTTCTGTGATCAGGTGTCCAGCCTCATGACTGTAGTTAGAAGAAAGACCTCATTTACAAAATGATTTAAACTTGAATATGAACTAATTTTATAACATTTTATCTCATGCACTTGTGGTAAATCAGGAATGCATATCTGAATGCAGCCAATAATGGAAATTTTCATCTTAATAAGGTTGCGTTGGAATATTTATTGCACTAATCATACCTAAAATGAATGATCAATTATGTTATTCCTCAAGACTGAACACTGGCGATCCGCATGTAGCCCTGAAACATGAAGTACCTCCACATAACCAGCAGGTCACGTCTTTCTGTGTAAGCCATTATTTAAGATACAATTCATCATACATTGACTTGCGGTTGCAGTTCATTGCAGTTGCACACCGAGGACCGGGGTTCGATTCCCGGTCCTGCCAAAAGTCGAGTTTGGCCGGCTCTCGTGGAGCGGCATAATTGGCTCGCTGCTCCAGGGGAGGGGCTTGGCAGGGTTAGTGGGATCACCGCATACAGCACCCCGGAGCGCCTCGGAGTAACGGCCTAATTGAGACGAGACGGCTTGGAGAAGGCGTGTCACTCTCAGGGTCACAAGATCCCACTGGGCCGCCGAGGGACGGGGTCGTAAGCCGGTGTGTCCCCAGCAACACTGATTGGATCAGATAGGGTATAATTGGCTACCAAATTGGGAGAAATAGGGAAAAATTTGATTCAAAAAAAATAATTCACCATGAGACCACTTCATAAATGAGGCCCCCAGGACTCTCATCAATATGCGCCTAATCGAATAGATAAATTCACTCATTACGATCCAACCCTGGCGCGTTGCCATGGACAGCACAGAAAAGCTGATCACTGCAACAGAGTTTATTCTCAAAACAAAATGGATCTATTTTGAGAGAACCGTGGGCAGCGTGGGTAGCACAGGCTGCAGAGGGCTGCAGCTACAGGTGGAAAAACAAAAACGCAAGAGCAGGAACCCAGCCACCTGCCACTAGGGACACCAGCGAGACAGCAAAACTCAAATGCAGGGCAGTTCTTCCCAAAAGTACTCAATATCAAAACGCTATCATGGCCTATACACAACATATTCATAAACACGAACTGATGTTTGTCCAAAATGTCAGTTAGAACCTTGTAATTCTACGGACTCGAGGTTTTGCACACGCTAATGGTCTTAGTAAATCAGGCACGTGCAGTGTAGCATGTACAAAGCAGATTAATCTATTTATTTGCGCTCCCATTTTTCAACAGACTTATCAGAGAGACAAGGTACCTTACAGTGCATCCCAGGAGAATGGGACAGTTTCAGAATATAAAAGCTGTGCTAGATAACCTTTGTGGTGATAAAAACCCTAGATGATAAACTAGAACAAAATGAATCCGATGCCTTACACCTCCTTCATCACCAAAGTGCTAATTCAGAGGGGGAGGGGCTTGTGCTAGATTGACAGATGTGAGCACAGTCTGCTTAAAGGGACAGTACTTGATGGATCTGAGCTCATATTTTGAGAGATTTTGATGCATACATGTTTTACTGAAAGCAGTATCTGACAAGGTGCGAAGCCAGGGAGTCCAACTTGCTGTGCCAGGGAGTTATTGATTGCAAGAGGCATTGGTAAGATTGATTCACATACACTTGTGTGTACCATCTGCACGTGAATAAACCAAAAACCTGGGCAACCAGCCAATCAGAGAGGCAGACCGTCAGGTATGCAAATGAGCTGAAAAGGACGATGTAACTGCTCTGAAATTGAATCAGAGTCCTGAGAGAAGCAGCATTGTCTAGCTCTAAATGTGCTTATATCATTACAAGTACAGTCACAGTCTGTATAATTGTGCCTTTTAAACTCCCGTTTCATTAATATTCATAGATATTCCCCGGCTTTTATGCGATAATTTGTTTTGAAAGCTTTCCAGCCATGTTGAGCTGACTGTGACTCCAATGGCACTGAGAAATGACACTGAAAGTCTGTTAAAGGGAAGAAACAATCTTGCGATGACATTTCCACTGTATTTCCAGAGTCTGAACAGCTTAGCCAATAATAAAGCTACCATATGCACATAAATAAAGGAGGTTGAACACAAAAATGAAAATAGAAACCTTCAGCCCCCGGGATAGTGACCTTTTCAGATAGATGCAGGACTGAGAGCAGTGCAGTCCCTCATGCTAATGCTAATCCATGCCCACAGTTTCAAACGCAGTTTGAAACTGAATTTGCCGAAGATCATTCGCTGTAGTGCGGCCCATGGAAACAAAAACAACTGGCCAGCGGTTTCGTGACAGAAAATCAGTTTTATGTTTTTATTCTCCCTTTTTCCTAGTCTGTATCTAAAAACCTATCTCTCTGACATAACATTTATGCCATTTATGTTTAAATGCGTTCCTTTAAAGCAGGTAGGTTTAACTTTGTCGCTACCTTGAAGCACATCAACTGATATTTAGGGTTAGGAGTGCATGCTTTGTGTATTCAATTCTGACCCAAAGCCAACGATTATCCCAGGAAACATTGAGAAAGATTGAAGATTTGAAATATTTCTCCATAAATCCTCCATAACTGCATCCTGGAGTGCACAGTCCCAGTGCTGAACGACTGTTACGCCACAGGCTATTTGAGCCTAGGAATGGTGGATGGACTCTTCACCGAATCGGTAGATTATGTAAATGAATATTTGAGAGCTGAGACTTATTAAACGCCAGGGCGCTCGTGGATAGTGAGTTTCAGATCCCTGTGCATGTGCATCACACAGGTTGTAATGCTTCTTCTGTCTGGTACCGTGATGGCGGAGCTCAAGCAGAGTGGGGGAGCAAATACTGGGTATTCACAATGCGTTTATTTACTATATCCCCACATCGACCATACGAGCCAGGTCTCACGGCTTCTATTCTACATTTACATATATGAATAGTGTCCACACGTCAAAACATGACCTTTAGAAATCATAACAATAAAAGAGAAATATAGAATGTGTAATAGCTGTAACTCTCAACTCTCCGACTTACACGCCAAGCGCGGGGCAGTGAGGTTGCTTACGCACACACGCAACCCAAACATCAACTCTTAAAGAGACATACCACATTTCTTGACCGTTACAAGGTGCGTGCTATAGATTGGCGGTGGTTGAGGCGAGTTTCCTCCTGGTCATTGTAAAGCCCTTTGTGTGTGAGAAAGTCTATATAATAATATGGATATAATATACATAATTGCAAGGCATATTGTACAGTTATATTTATTTAATATTTAGAATTTCCTATCCTATATATTCATTGAGGACAGGAGCTGTTATCATTAACACATAATATTAAGACATACTAACATTCTAATACATACTAATTGGTTACCAAGGATGCATTTTGTTACCATGACCACCATTCTGTGAAATGATTCATCATTGAAACCACGGTCATTAAAATACCACTGGTTTGGCTGTGGTTTGAAGCAGGCTAAATGCATCACAGGACAACAGAAGCAAAATGAGAAAAAAACGTACGTAATAAAATTAAGCTGACAAATGATATGTTGAATGCAGTTGCCATTTTGAGTGCTTTTTTTTTTATATGGGGAGTGATGGTGAGTCATTGATATTCTGTGAAGAGAGTTCCAGAACGATGGGGCAGCAGTTGAGAACAGCAGTGGAACATCCAGGTTGAGAGAGTAAAGGTCTTCCCCATTATTTTGTTCTAATCATCTGCTAATTAGCACAATTTGTCAGATAACACTAACACCAGCATTTCCGCTATGGCCTTCCTGTACAGATCTTTGTGGTTCAGGGTTAAGGATCATGGCACCAGTGCTGACAACTGAGATGTAACAAAGTCAGCCACAGCGTAGGTGAGAAAATGTTGGTTTTGTCGCATGCCGCTGATTTTTATCATTGTATTTTATCAACACTACTCCCCGCAGAATGTAAATGCACGCCAGGTGTGCCCTGAATGCACTATTCAGCTAAATGTTCATGCAACTGAATAGTGATTCATCCATTACCTCGGATAGTGTTGTAACGCCAATTTAATGGACAGCCTGCGTGTGTGCTGGTCTTGGTGGTTCGGTTTCAATCCGTGACCAATTAAAGGCTTTGGAATACAAGGCGGGTGGCCAATCAGGAACTTCAATTACGTGCATAATACGAAAAAAGCGAAGGACACTGCGGCCCTGCAGGTCTGGCTGCTCGACTTTAAATTCAAATTGAGTTCGAAAAACCTGAAAGTGCGCAGAGCTGGAGGCTTCAGAAATGAGGTGGGGAGCTGTTGAGATGCAAATGGATCACAAACAAACTGATTTCTTTTTTCAATCAGTTACTCAGGTTGGGACCACAAACCCATACAAATAATCAGAAGATTGGGCATTCAGGTCAAGCACAGTGCCACCCCGTCTCCAGGGCCTGACACCATTGCTGTCCATCAGTATCCGTCAACCGCACTACGATTATTCATTTATTTATTAATTTATTGAACATTTTGATTTATTCACCGAATGACTAATATGGCACTTGAAAAAAAATCACATTCTTCGTGTGAATTTCTGAATTTTTATTATCTTTTTTTGAACACTATGATTGTTTTTTTTAAAATAACAAGCACTTTAGAAATTACACACGAAGAGGGCATGTTATTTTCCTGTCTCAACATCTGAAAAGCTGCGTATGCGTCACGTCCCGTGCCTCATTTCCTGGCCTCTCCATTTCTCCGTGTTTTCTGCGTATTCCGTTTTCACGTCTTCTGGCTTTCCGATGCGGGAACATTATAGCATCTGACCAAGATGTCCCATTCGGTCACATCTCACCACCCACTGCAACTGTGCTCAATCATACTTTAAATGACCGAATGAGACCGCAATTTAGTGTTTTCATCAGATACAGCAACCTTGATTTTCCATCCATCCATCCATTATCTGAACCCGCTTATCCTGATCAGGGTCGCAGGGGGGCTGGAGCCTATCCCAGCATACATTGGGCGAAAGGCAGGAATACACCCTGGACAGGTCGCCAGTCTATCGCAGGGCACACACACCATTCACTCACACACTCATACCTACGGGCAATTTAGACTCTCCAATCAGCCTAACGTGCATGTCTTTGGACTGTGGGAGGAAACCGGAGTACCCGGGGAGAACATGCAAACTCCGCACAGAGAGGCCCCGGCCGACGGGGATTCGAACCCAGGACCTCCTTGCTGTGAGGCGGCAGTGCTACCCACTGCACCATCCGTTCCGCCAACCTTGATTTTGGTTCAATCTATTTTTTATTCAATTAATGTTTGACTTCAGTTAGTTCCATTAAAATCTTACTAAAGTACAGTATTTTTCACATATTGACATTACGTTTATGTCAACGCAATTGCTTATTCTTTTCAAGTGCTTTTATGCATTGCCAGTCAGAGGTGCCAATAGTTTTCCGAGCCCACTGTATTTATGTTTGGGAGCAGTCAGGTGGTTTACAAGCAGACTGAATGTGTAGCTGCAGGTGGGGGATTCACCTCTGGGGTCTTGTTTCCAAAGGCAAATCAAACAGCTAACTTTCAATCACTTTGTATTCCAGTCGTGAAATAGTTCATTAAAGGCACCGCCTGCACATTTGTGTGTGAGTTTGCCAATAAAATCCCCCGAGACACTGAGGAGATCAGTTTGAAACATAAACCTTTTTTTTTTCTTTGAAAAAGTAGAAAACATCGCTTGAAAATTGCCATTTACTGCATCGATTTACTGCATAGTACTGACAATTATTCCAATATTCATAGACTAGATCTACCCCAGTTCTGTTTTAATCCTTCAGAAAATATATTTTTCTACCAGAGGGAGTCGCAGCATAATCAAAACTGACTGTCTCATCAATTATTTATTTCCCATGTTTGTAAGCAAATAACAATACTTGTTTTTTTTTGTTGTTTTTTTTAGAAATTATGCAGGATGAGATTTATAAGTGTATTTGGCTCTTTAAAAACAGCCGCCAGCATTAGGATCATTTGGCCATTGTGGTCTGAGTCACGGGCGATGGGGCAGACTCAAAGTCCGTCAGATAACGCGCTTATCCCCGGGATTCCCTGAGCGAAACACACACACCGCGGCGTAGGCTACGCAGCGCCCGGGAGACAGAGCGTGAGTGTGTGTGATTTATGCGGCCTCGGCGCTCTGGGGTGACGTCCGTCCAGCTGGAAAATGAACGGTTGCTTCTTTTTAATTGGCCCTCGCTCCGAAGCCAAGCTGCAGTGTGTGAATACTGTGTCTCAGAGCGCTGGGCGGGTGGGTATCAGCACTCCTGCGCTGGAGTCCGGCACGCTGATCACTGCCCAGCACGCACGCGAGAGAGAGAGAGAGAGTGAGAGAGAGAGAGAGAGAGAGAGAGAGGGAGAGAGGGAGAGAGGGAGAAAGGGAGAGAGGGAGAGAGAGAAAGGGAGAAAGAGAGAGAAAGAGGAAGGGAGAGAGACAGAGAGAAAGAGAGAGAGAGGGAGAGAGAGAAAGAGAGAGGGTGTGAGAGAGAGAGAGAGATAGATAGAGAGAGGGTGAGAGAGAGAGAGAGAGAGAGAGAGAGAGAGAGAGAGGACCAGGAGCAAAAAGATGCTGGGTCAGAACTTAGATCTGTTAGATCAATTTCTCTTCCGTTCTTACCCCCCTGAAGGGCTGCAGGGCAATTAGCACTGTTTCTGATCCACATCCATGGGTCTGAGTGCCCGTTCTCCAGACCAGGGAATGTCAATGAACACCCCGCACATTTTAGCCACAGGGCCCCAGAGGGCAACCAACCCTGTAATTGTTTATGTGGTGCCAGAGCCAGAGCCAGTGCCAGGGCCTTGCCCTCCGAAAAATTGGCACCGAGAGGATAAAAAAACTGAAAAAAGATAAGTTAAGTGTTGCATTAAAGCACACATCCTGTGGTGCTGTGGTCGATTACAGTGAGTGACAGCGGATTCCGGGGCAAAAAGAAACAGATGAAAGTACGGCATTAAAGCTTTGCGCCGCATGGCTGCTAGTGTGAGAGGGATTGATATCACAGATTAAATTATTCAGGAACTGAGAATGAATATTCAGAAACTTCCAGAACTAAAAAAAAAAAAAAAAATGCATATATTTTTTACCTAAGGCAGCCAGTCACATTAATAAATGGCAGTCACGTTCTAAAGACACGGCATTACTCTGAAAAGTGGAAAAGCTGAGAATTTGTACCACCGCACAGGTAGTGTTTATTGGCCACTCCGTAATTATTTCTGATACATTAAAAAAAAACGAATAAAACATTCACATTCCACGAGAAGATGCATTTTGAGAGTTGGATACCTATGCAGAGCAAGCTTGCTGGCTGTTTATGTGCCACCTTTCTCATTGCTTCATGAATTCCATTTAAAATAGGTGCCATCTCTGGATCTCTTCCTCTGCGCCAATACCTCAGTGATCTTTCTATTGCCGGCCCCTGTAATATGAACTTTTTCAGCAGTGAACTGGATGACCATAGATAATAATAGTAGCAGTAATTACACGGTGTATTGCGTGTGGAACATCCTGTGTGCACGATGCTCTCTCGTCGGTGTTATAAACATCCGTTCAGCGAGGCGGCCATCTTTGATTATTGAAAATCGATCATTGATTTGGAGATCCCTAGCCTCGCGCTGGTTCAGGCGCATTGCGCGCTAATCACAGTCCCAGATGTGAGAGATTGTGAAAGGTGAAAGACGTATCGATAGGCTTTTTCTGAGGCAGAACAATGGTACGCGAGATTTTCTACGTTGACTAAGGGCGAGTGTCGCACCTTTTTTTCGGCACCTGTTGAAATATGTTTTCACGGCGCCGCCTCGTCCCTCCACTGCTTGAGCTCACGGCCACACTGAGCTTCCGGAGGATTCTCTGCAGTGTCCTTGGGCGGTGAGGTCCCGGTACTGCGCTTCCTGGCAGGGGAGGGCGGGCAGCCACTCGCCGGCAAAGGCAGAACTTGGTTTCTTAAGGCCGAATCACCATGGCAACATGCCAGGTAGAGGAACTAATGGGAGAAACCGAACCAGGCTGACGACGGGCCTTTGAAGGCCAGCCGAGACAGAAGTTAGAACAGCGCTAGCGTCCGCGGTGTAGTGTGCACACACTGGTGAACCGGATCTTTCAGAGGGCGGGGAGTGCATTTGGCTGACGTCAAATGAGGATGCTCGCCACTGTGTGAAAAGGATTTCGATTCGAGGGGAGCAGGAAATTGACTCATATGATTGAGTAATCGACGAGAAAAAAAAAACTTTGCCGTGAAAATACACGAATTATAGATTCCAAGTTTTTTTGGAAAGTTTTTTTCAAGACTTTTTCATAGATTTTGATTTCAGCCTGTCTTTAAATGTGACTCCATGCGCAGGTATGGAAACATGACTGAATGAGTTTTCAAAAGGAAACAGGGTGGCTGTACCAGTGTGCCCATCCCTCCTGCTCCCCCAGCCCTCTACACAACCATGTCAATGCAACGACTGCCTGCAATTGGTCTAAAACTGGGGTGCCCAATACCCTGATCGCAAACATGAAAAAACTGTACCTGGCTATCTTCCTGGCAAACCAGCATTTCAGGCAATATGAACCAATATCACCAATCTACGTGGTCGGTCAATTAACCCGAAAAATGTGTGCACTCCCCTGGTCGAAAATATCACATGGTACGTCTGCATACTCTCAGAAATAACGTGACAGTGGAGGTAAATCTCTGTTCTCCGAGGATCGAATTTCCCAAATGTACCGTAAAAGCACGGTGATGTTCTCTTTTGATACAAATGAGTATGTTTTCCACGTAAAAAAAGGTGCACATTAATAATATAGTGCTGGCTTGTGGTCCAATTTTATGTACCTATGTAAGGTACACAATAGGTACACCCCAGCATCAAGCATTTGTGCTTATTTAGACACTTGTTAAGCCTTTATTTCTGAGAGTGCATATTGTCTCGGTTCTTTCTCCTCATCCAATTGAACGGATGAACGTGCAGCACTATCATCTCTCGTCCTTTTCTCTCTTCTTTCTTTGCAACGCTAAATGAAGTAGGCATTGTCTTCCCTCTGTCAAAGTTTCCTCATTCCTCTCCCCCGCTGGCATGGAACGTCAGTAAACAAACCGTTTGAAGGCACAATGAAGGCACATTTGTATGCAGAGCTGTGCCCAGTTGTGAGACTATTTTGGGCAAGCTTGCCTTCTTATTAAGCACACTCCCACCATCACTCTGCCACCACTCAGAATAGACACACATTCACATTTATCTTTTTCTTTTCATATACAATGACAGTCTAATACATCTACGGACTGTAATGATGCAAATGTATATTTATACACATATATTTACACACACACACACACACACACACTTTTTTATTCACAATTTTGAGAAACATGCATGCTATGAAATAGGCTTAAAAGCATCCCCATTCTGGCATTTGGTCTGAAGAACAGGTGAACTTCTTGACCACCTCTCATGTGGGCATGGTGGGAACAGGAGGCTCCCACTTAAAGGAAGAGGAAAATACAAAAAAGGGCAGCAAAAGCCAGGGGAATTTTAACGAGGCCCCTCGCTGGCTTTGGCATTCTGCGGCGCGTCTCTCCGTGACCCAGGGTGACGTGCTCCGGGACGCCACTGGGCCGAGCAGGACCAGCTGACGTCACTCGGGACAAACCTGCGCTCGTCGGGCGTCGTCTCCCTCAAACACGCCGCGCAATCAGAGGGTAAACAGATGCCACCTTGAAGAAAATTGCCCATGATCAGGGGGTTGGGATAATTGGCGCACAAGTACGCAACAATGGGGGATTCAACGCAAATGCATACCTAAGACATACGATTGCCACGCGTTTGATTATTTTCTGCCATTAATGCATTTTTAAAACAGGAAAGAGAATCATGCTCCCAGTGTGGGGATGCTACTGCTAGCTCTCCACTCCCCAAGTGTTACTAGACGGATCATCCATGGCACATTTACCCGACCGTCGGAACAGTAGCTTTCAGTCAAGTGGCTAACGGTGTCTGATGGATTCTGCCGGGAACGAACCTTAAAACGGGAGATAAAACTGCTAATATCCGGCCGTGTCGCCGACTGCCACCGGTGTGTGCGTTGAGAGTTGACTCATTCCCAGTGTTGACGCTTTTAAAGTGTCAGATTCATTCATGAGACAAGCCAAGATGGATGCCCCTCTGCTGAAGTCAACCTGGAAGCAAGGGGAACAGAGTGAATCTATTCCGTGTCGATACACCACCTTGGTTTATTCAGAAAATGTGTTCATGCTCAAACATCAAATTCTAAAGAAATGCTGCTGGCGGATCACAATTCCACTTACCTGTTTACCTGTTTAGCTGTTTACCTGTCCCCTCAAGGAATTTTGGGCCAGTTTCACGGGCACAGATTAATCCTAGTCCGACACCAAATTCAGTTTTGAGTGTAGATTCTCCAGACAAAACCCTTAAATATAATGTACTGTACTTGACCGAGTGAAATGATAAGTGCGGTTAATTGCAGTAAGAGTACTCCAGTTCAGCCGGTGGACTGTTGAGTGAAAATAAGTGGTACCTCTGTTAGTGGCAATGAGAGAGGCAGGAGTGGCTTGCATTAACACATTATTATATAATTATTAGATAATAATTGCATAATTATACCACAGCACTGAAAAATAACCGACCACCCTGGGAAAATACGGCATTCTGATTGGCCGAGGCGTGTCACATGGGGGTGCATTAGTTTCATATAACCTTGCTCAATCAAACAGGAATTTTTTTCACTGCAAAAATTTATCCAACAGATATCAACGTGCGCAACATACATGCAATGCATTTCGAATACATGCAAGTAATTCGGTTTTAGCTGACCTGGTGTCAAAAATATGTTACTGTTGTGTTAGGCTATACTTTGCATTGTCGGAAGGATAACCATGGGAGATGTTTCAAACATAATGTAACCAAGCTTACAATACAATTATTTCCTCATAACTGACTCGTTCGTAGGCGGCACGGATGGTGCAGTGGGTAGCACTGCTGCCTCACAGCAAGGAGGTCCTGGGTTCGAATCCCCGTCGGCCGGGGCCTCTCTGTGCGGAGTTTGCATGTTCTCCCCGTGTCTGTGTGGGTTTCCTCCGGGTACTCCGGTTTCCTCCCACAGTCCAAAGACATGCACGTTAGGCTGATTGGAGAGTCTAAATTGTCCGTAGGTATGAGTGTGTGAGTGAATGGTGTGTGTGCCCTGTGATAGACTGGCGACCTGTCCAGGGTGTATTCCTGCCTTTCACCCAATGTATGCTGGGATAGGCTCCAGCCCCCCTGCGACCATGTTCAGGATAAGCGGGTTCAGATAATGGATGGATGGATGGATGACTCGTTCGTCGCGTAGTATCCCGTACTTATCATTGCTTGAGTGATGAAACAGAACCAGAGGAATTATAGGGCCAAATGGAGAAGTTATTTTCAACTTACAAGATGAGTAATCATGAGTTTCATTTTTTTCATTAAAGAACTTTTTTTCCACCTGCCTGTTGCCATAGGAGCAGTGACCTTTAGAAAAGCAATGCTGTGCATGTTTAATATGCTGTATTATGTGTGCGTGAGTCTGCTTGCATGCGTGTGTGATTACTGACTTGTGTTATATATGAACTGTTTCATAATAAACAGTGGCACTCCTTGTAATAACTGCAAATGCCACAGCTCACTGGCTAACATAGACCAACACACACACACACACACACACACACTTGCACACACCATTGCCTAACCAGCACTATTAGTCCATGCACTAGCTAATGGTTTGTCAATGATGGCCGATAGGGAGGCACCTTTGGTCACACAGCATCCCCCAGTGAAGGGACAGGTTGCCCCATTTCAGGGCACAACCTACAAACCCCCCCTCACAAAAGCCAGGAGAGGCAGCTCAATACTCCCCCTCTCCCACCCCCCCTCCCCCCACCACCCTGCTTTTCTCCCAAATTCAGAAATTAGATTTGTAGATGAAGCTAAAGATTTAACCAAAAAGTCACTCAAAAGGCATTACACGATGAGTATAAAAAGTACGAAAAGATATTGCCGTCCTTTTATATCTGACTCTAGAAGAGCACAACAGGTGTACACGTCAGTTACAGAGGGCCAAGCATCCTCTGTTATCAGGTAGCCTAATGACAAACCTTTAACTCACCACGTAAAATCAGTAACTTTTACAATGTACAATAATTATGATTTTATTTCAGCTTATTTAAAAATGAAAAATGAATATGCATGAGTCAAACATGGCTGATTCTAACGGGCAGAGGGTAGGGATGTTGTTACTTTATTTCATCATCCGTTACACAGTGCTACGATGCTGCATGCTGTGTCCCGGCTATGCTATGGAGTGTGGCAGCCAATCGAGCGAGCTCAATTCATTCCCAGCGTTCCGTGTGCTTCTCTCCGGCGAACGTAAACCGCACCCGGAGCGATGACTGACGTTAGGCGGATTAAAGGTACAATTGGTAATTTCGGACTTCTAACAGTCATGCAAGGAATTGCAGCAACAAATACACACAAACCACTGCACAGTTTATCCCACCCCTTCTTTGTAAATGCGCTGACATTGAAATGCCATCGGCTGTGGCAATTAGAAACAACTCTCAAACAATGACGACATGGCTCAGGCAGTAAGAGCAGTCGTCTGGCTGTCGGAGGGTTGCCGGTTCGATCCCCTGCCTGGGCTGTGTCGAAGTGTCCCTGAGCACGACACCTAACCCCCAAATGCTCCTGACGAGCAGGTCGGGGCCTTGCATGGCAGCCAATCGCCGTCGGTGTGTGAGTGTGTGTATGAATGGGTGAATGGAGAAGCATCAATTGTACAGCGCTTTGGATAAAGGCGCTATATAAATGCCTGCCATTTACCATTTACCATTTAGCGTAGTGGTTAAGGTACATGACTGGGACCCACATGGTTGGTGGCCACGGTGTAGCCACATTGCCCTTAACCCTGCATTGCTCCAGGGGAGGATTGTCTCCTGCTTAGTCTAATCAACTGTACGTCACTCCGGATAAGAGGCTCTGCCTAATGCCGTTAATGTAAATGCCATGGTAGTCCTTCATCTTCCCAACATGCTCTTTGATAACAAACCAATGGTCAGTTCTTTCTCAGGCAGACCCTTGTGATTCTAACCAGAGCTTTTTATGACTGATTGAGGTACACATGGAAAATTCCCTGAAAAACTAAAAAAACATTTCCTGTGTTGGTAGTTGGAAAACCTTACCTGTATTTGATAGTTTCTTAATGTGATCATATAATTTAGAATTACCTGCACTGCGTATACCTGTTTACTCGAATCAGTGATAGCATTTTTCTATCCCTTTCAGCAGCTAACCCTGCTGACTTAATGTTCTATACCTAAAATAGGAATTAGGATATCATTATGCAAATGAAAATGTGCTCTACTAATTGTGCATTCATTTATTCAGCTTACTTTGAATTGCGAAGTGTCTCAGTTAGTGCATTAGTCTTCAGGAAACCATTCAAGCTCGTCAACTAAATGAAGAAGGAATACTCAATTCGTATGTACAGGGCTGTGGGTGCTCATTTTAATACGCTACGTTCCCTACATTACATTAAATCACAGGAAGAAAATTAACATTTAAATGAGCGAGTTTGACTTCCACAAAGTTATGACATCACTACGATGCGCTCCTTTGCTTAGGCATGGCCCACCTCATAGCAGGAACAAGTCCAAGTGCTTGGCAGGCAGGGTCATTGATATCAGCATGTTTTAAAGACACTGTCACAAAAACAGCCTGTTCTTGGTGAAGCTCCAGACAGGCGCTGAACAATGGACATGCAAAACTGGAGAGAGAATTTTTTTGGTTCTTAAAACCACACAAATGTCTCAGGACCTGACCTAAAATAAAATACTGGAATGCTGTACCATAGCGGAAACCATAATCAAGGGTACAGTGGTGTTGTCCCATCCGGGAATTGAACCTGCAACCTACACAAGCCCAATTCCGGCCAGTTCCTTACACTGTTGCCCCAGCTGAGTGTAGAGTTTTTGCTCTCTTGCATCATGTCTCAGTGTACAGAGAAACAGCTGTGTAGTCAGTTTGGAGTGACCGTGGACCTCCATCCATCTCCATTTGTGAGCATCCCAAACTGCTCCTCAGGCCATCTGTCATTGGTTGCCTCCGCGGAGGTGCGCCATTGGTCACTGGGTGACGCACGCAGGCGGCGCGTGCCCGGGTTTCGGGGCCTCTGTGAATCATCAGACAGGTTAGTGCTCCCGGCCAGCCAATCAATATCTTCCCTGACACCCGTTGGAAAGAGCCGTCATTGGCTGAGATATTGAGCCCACGGTCCGGCTGAGGAACATCGATGCGCTGCTGCACACGATGCTAAAGCGGGAAAATACAAGACAGCACGAAGCGAGGGCGCCCAGCTCTCCTGTTTTCTCTCTGTTTTTCTCTTACATTTATGCCATTCCGTTATTTCACATTCTGCTGTAAGTTCAGGTCTGAATATATAGTGGCAGAGAGGAAGAGTGACCCTTACAGAACATTTGGTAACCTTTACAATAAGGCTACATGAATTGGCATTAATAATGTAACTAATTACCTACTGAGAAAAAGTGTACAATACTGGCTTATGACTCAGCAGGTTCCTGAGCAGAGCTGGTGTGTACTGTGGTAATCCATTCTCACTAATTCAAGGAGCAGGGTTGTGCAGTTGTGCAGAGGGTCTGCTTCTGTGGGGAACATAGCCTTGCTCTCCTCATTACAAAATACCTATCAACTGCTACAAATGAATGAGGGCTGCATGGAAAGGTGAGCTGTGCTATTTGCACTGGGTGAGGGTGTAATCTATACAGCAATGAGGAACGACATTATATTCTACAAAAACCTTGACTGTGGCTCCTAGGGTATTATGTTTTGATATAAGATATACAAAACCACCCAGCAATGAAAGATGGCAATGTTGTATTCTTTCATGATCTTTTGTTTAATCAGCATATGGTGTCCATAATTCACTGCACTCGATACGAAACGTCGCACTCGAGGTAATGCATGGCAGACAGCAGTGTGTGTGCCCAGCACAAAGCCGGCAGTGAGACGGGTGCGTGGGGGTTGGACCCAAAATGCACGACTCAGAAACAATAGTAAGATAAAGTCCCGTTAGGGCTTTATTCGGGACGAGTCCCAGGAGCGTAGTCAATACAAACAAAGTCCATACACGAAGATCCAGCCAAACAAATACAAAACGAACAAAAAGCACGGTGCCGAGGGAAGAGGCAATCTCGTAGTCGGTAGGCGTGCGGGGAGGTCCGGTAGCAGGAGAGCAGTCAGCGGGGCAGATGAACAGGCGGACGGCAGGCAGAGGCGTAGTCGTGGGCGAAGCGGGAGTCGAAACCATGAAACAATCAGCGGGGCAAAAGTACATAAACGGTAGGCGGGGACGTAGTCAAAAAACAAAACGAAGGTCACAAAACAGAAATCAATGGTCGATGGTCAGTAACAGGCGTGGATCGTAACGTGTAATCAAGACAGTAAGTAATGCTCAAGAGTTGCATGAAAAGACAGAGGCAGACAATTTCGCAGTGAACAGTTGCGCGACTGGGCTATAAATGCAGGTGTAGACAGGTGTAGACAATTAGTAAGAGCGTAGCAAGGAAATGGAAAACAGGTGCGATGGATGACAAGTTTAACAAGGAGATTAGTAATCGT
The DNA here is from genome assembly GCF_963514075.1 of Conger conger. Classification (NCBI taxonomy): domain Eukaryota; kingdom Metazoa; phylum Chordata; class Actinopteri; order Anguilliformes; family Congridae; genus Conger; species Conger conger. Next base: position 72,438,798 of record NC_083763.1, on the reverse strand, counting down.
TAGTAATAAACCTATCCTGCCCTAGCATTAGTAAATTAGTAAATGACATGCACGAGAAACATAAGGTAACATGAACACATGATTAGTCTTGTTAGTTTCTACCCAATCCTGATCTAGCGTTAGTAGTTTTAGTAAATAGACAAATAGAACATAAGGGGAGTGAAGGACAGAACGAGAGAGAGAGAGAGAGAGAGAGAGAGAGAGAGAGAGAGAGAGAGAGAGAGAGAGAGAGAGAGAGAGAGAGAGAGAGAGAGAGAGAGAGAGAGAGAGAGAGAGAAGGCGGAACGCAAGGTTTGCGGAAAAACATGTAAAAGTGTATGCATAACAACGACCAGTTAACTAAACAATAAACATTCATCGAAACATAACACAACGCGAAACTAAGACGATAATCACTCAACATAACCAGGTAATAAAATCGTACGATAACATAACTAAACATGACAAGAAAATAAATCGTAACGAAACATAACTAAACAACATGACGAACCTAGACAACATAATACATGATAAAACACTACGTGACTAAGACAACAAGAATAAACATAAATCAACATAAAACATGGTGAGACAGACCTGAAACGTGACAGGCAGATCACACTTCAAAGGGAATTTATCTTTTTTTTAATGCATTTTTGCCCACAGTCAAAACGAACTTTGCTCGTTTACAAAGGGCTTCATCTTGAAGGAACAGTTGCAATAAGCCCGTTTTCATAACCAATATGCTACACTGGCAAGCTTTTCAGCGCATAACAGATTAACGGATGTATTCAATTCAGTGCAGTATCCTTCAGAAGAAGAAGAAAAAAACCTTTCAAAAAAGAATTACTCTCAGCCTTTGCTTTGGAGTATATTACCATAAGCCTTACAGGAGTTTAAGAAACAGTATCTTCTCCATTAAAAGTGTTAACACCGGCTAACACTTTACAAGGATTGGCATGAGCAAATGTCGCTGTTAACTAACAAATTACTGAGACGTTAATCTGTACAGTTTAGTTAATGTTCTGTATTTGAACATTATGAATTTATGGTAACAGCTACATTAGTTAACGCCAAATCGTGACCCTTACTATAAATTGGAAAGTAAAAATCCTGACCACTATTTTGTTCCAATCACCTGGATTTGAGAATTAGCACAATTCCTCAGCCAGGAGGAAGAATTATTTGGTGAAATCATGGGTGGAAGAAAGACATGATTGAACTTTGACTTTTTGACCCCTGACCTTTCCACCTAGTATTATGGTCAGAGAACAGGCTGCATAACCAAAAGGTTATGTGTATTCCCCAGGTCGGGCATTGCCGTTGGACCCTTGAGGAAGGTCTGTACTTTAGCAGAACTGCTTCAGCGTGTACTCAGCAGTATAAACAAACAGCTGTGTCACACACTCTGAACAAGAGCGTCTGCTAAAAGCCTGTAAGGTAAATGTAATGAGGAACACCACTTATGATGCATAACCACACGCTGTACATCACTGATGTAATATATTCAATACTATTTTCATTTTAGCCTGGATTTCTTTTCAGACCATTTTAGCCGGGATACCTTGACCTTTCTGTCCCAGCAATGTCCTTCACAGGGGTAGAGGGAGGAACAACTTCCTGTTTTCAGCAAAATAACCGGAAATATTTGGAGATAAGCGGAGAAAAGTCAAACTTAGGCTCAGTACACAGTTTGCCCTTATGAAGTTTGAGGTTAGATTCAACCCTTTATGGTGTAAGATCCCGATTATGTGATTAAACTGCTTTTAATTAAACATTCTAAAGATAAAGTACAAATGACTACTGGCAATTGAAAGCGATGGAGTACTTGAACACTGACATGGAATTTTGAAATCTGAAAAAAGAGACACTTCAAAGCGTCAATTAACCTGTCGTCCCTAAAGAGTGTGTGCTTGTGCTTGCTATTGAAAGAAAGGGGAAAAAAACTGTGGGTTTTTAGACTTTTCAGTGTGTGGTTACTGCTCAGGTCGAGCTTCCTGTTTACATGACCGTAGGTCTGATTACAGAACAGGGATCATGTCCCATATGGAATGTGATGTCACAACAATAAGCAATGATGATGTAATTGGTTCCCTTGGTAAGGTTTGTTGGTCTAATCCAGTGGGGGGTGGGGGGTTGAAGGTCGGTAACAGACAGACAACAGGGGGGAGGGCACAGTGAGGGTTGAAGGGGAAAGAAAGTCCATTACATACTAAAAAGTAAATGCCTTCCAAGTGGAACCAATGCTTCGGCATTATATCTAATAAGAGGGATCGATTGGATTGTTAACCATAGAAAGCTTCACTGTTCATAAATCAATTCAGGATCTCAGGGTATTGGCGGGGTAAGTGTGTGTTTGGGGGGGGGGGGATTAAACAACTCTGGAAATATAATAACAGTACCGATCACTGTTGTGTTGTCATGGATACAGAGTGATGGAGTGGCACTTTACATTGAAATGGCACAACCAGGGGAAGTGGAAGCCTCACACTGATGCCATTTCACACAGGGGTAGGCTGTTACCCCTCCCCCCTTAACCCCATCCACTCTGTCCCCTCGTGGTTGAGTCGTCGAAGTCTCAAATTATGGTTACCTTCATATTTATACCATACAAAAAACTGTGTGTAATAAAACCGCAATGGGGAGATGCAAGATTGTTGAAACGACTCTTTGCTAGCGAGAACAGCAGTTTAGATTCATATCAGTTTCTTATTTGCTATGCAGGGCGGTAAAACACCAGGCTCCCCCATGCCACGCTAACGGTTTATTCTAAAAATCCTTGATACCATTTCTCTACGTCAAACAAAATCATGTTCCAATATGAAATATAGAAAGATGTACAATTTAGAAGTTGCATGAATAAACACTTGGCTTACTTTTATTCCACGTCAGGCCAACATATTTTTGGTAAAAGCTAAATGGTAAATGGTAAATGGTTGGTATTTATATTGCGCCTTTATCCAAAGCGCTGTACAATCGATGCTTCTCATGCACCCATTCATGCACACACTCACACACCAATGGTGATTTGGCTGCCATGCAAGGCACCAGAAATACCAAAAAAGTTTGATTTGCTAATTATTTGATACAGACATATTCATGGGACCAAATATGCAAACGGGTTGTGAAGCTATAATTGTTTTCTGACTATCCTTGAATCCGTTCAGCCATTTTCAAGAAAGCTTTGCCGGGACTATACTTAAGCAAATGCCGTCTTGAACTACTTGTCATTGTTGCGTAAATGCATTGCCAGGTCATTTCAATACTGAACTAATGTAAAACATGGCACGCTTCTTGTCCAACAAGGTGTAATGTGTCATATCCCAGTGATGGACAGTCTAGGAATATCGCTGTGTTAGCATAACAGTATGAATATACAGAAGTGCGTAAGTACAGAATTTGGACTTGCTATAGATGTAAACCTGTGCTTGTACTGGCTAACACGGCTAACGGGGCTCTGGTTAACCTAATTTTGAAATGATTTTCCAGTTTATATGTGATGCGGATTTCTTAGAAGGTATTAGGTTGAGTAATCATTTTTGGAGAGCTTTTTGAAAAGCTTTCTAAAAACATACTCTCATATAAGTGAATAAAACACACGTGACGGTTCATTCCCAATACATTTTGTATCAAAAAATCTGTTTTAATAGCTTTTCTGATCATTCAAGTGTCTGGACAAAAATATATGCAGCTGTTTTGTATTTGGAGGGATTTGGGGACACTTGAGGAGCAGTTTTGGGAAAACTTGTGTGGAATTTTAATTTCATGTCGAGATCTTAACCATATTCCGTTCACAAATATAGTGCAGTTTTGGGTTGTTCCTGGACTTAGAAATTGAGATATTCAGTGCTAAACCATAAAAACGTAATTTCTTTGTATTTTAGTATAACATTGGTGTACACTGTATGTACATGTTCTGACAAATCTGTTCTGCCTCTCAAATTTGTTCTTCTGAATGGTACAAGCCTCTTCTTTGTTGTAAGTCTGCACCCATGTGTGTGCAGTAAATAGTTTTGAGATATTCACACTTTTATGGGACTAGTATAAAGGTTAACGACCGTAAAATGAAGTCAGTGGCCGTCTATTTGTGAAAGATTCAGCCTTTTAAACACATGTGTATCTCAAGTGCTCAAGTGTTGCCCCACGTAAAATGCGTAATTACTGGACGTATGGTCTCTCTTAGGAAAAAGCGTCAGCTAAATGCCTGTAATGCCATGGAAACGTATGGCCGCATTTCCGCCGCTGAGTAATTCTCGGAAATCTCGGACTCGGCCTATTTATGTGTGCGTGAGGCATGCATCGTTACTGCCCTCCGCTGATCAGAGAAGAACACGGGTTGATGAATAAATAATGCAAACGGAGATGAAGAAGAAAGAGACTAATAGTGTATGCTATATTTGTAGAAACTATCAGGGAAAGAAACAAAGAAAATAATAGTTCACTCTTCATTTATTTCTCCACTTCTCCATCTGAAACCTGTTGATCGAAATGTATGTTGTCACAGCAACCGAAGGATGCAGATGCATCAGTCGATGTTTGATGAGGTGTGTTTTTTATCTGTTTAGACTCATACAGACAAATAAAAACCTTTTTTAATGGTATATAAATTATATACCTGGTAAAAGAAAGTATCGCAGAAAAATATGGCTCTCAGAACGATGAAGGATGAATACTATTGTTGTTCTTATTCATCAAAAAGAAAGTGCATGGAACAAATGGGATAATACTGACATCTGCTGGTGAAAAGGTAACCCCACACCTTGTATTGCCAGTTTGTACTTTAGCTGCTCATTAGTTGACATTGCCATTTGCACATTTTTACATTTATGATATTAATGATCGCAGAATTTTTTTTTTTTTAAATCCTGTAAGATCCCAATAGATCCCAAATTTTATGTTTCATTTTATTTTTTATTTTTTTTAACAAACATTTGGTTTCCATTAGATCAGCTGATAAAGAAGGGCTTTTGAGTGGGCACTGATTGATAATTACATTTTCAAATCCATTCAACGGATAAAATACGGGTGATTTGTCCACTTTAAAACCCATCCTAGGTATTTTAGGTAGCCACCGTGCAGTGCCTGGGGACCAACCCCAGTTCTGAGGCCAGCGTCTTGGTCAAGAGCAACGGCAGGGGTGTACCTCACCTGGCATACTGTCTGTCTTTTGGGTAAATGATATAGGCCTGGATGTAGACAGTTCCATTGAATTACATTTTATTTGTGCAGGGATTTTTACAGAAGACTCTCACAAATACGCTTTATCCAGTAACAAGAAGGAAGGGCAAAAAAGAAAAAGGCCAAACACCAGGCCTGAACTCCAAAATAGCAAGCACTCCCCAGTGGAGAGAAAAATGGGAATAAGTCTCTGGAGGAACCTGGCTATAGAGGGGGAGCCCATCCTCCGCTGGCCGGTAAGGCGTGAAATAGAGGAAGAATGGATGAAATATAATAAGAATCACATTACATCAATTCAAATTGAAATAGACAGATAGACAGGATGTCTCTTGCACATATACTGTAAAGTTCTGGTTATAACTTCAATGGATGACGCATGCAGCCCCATGGTAACTCCCATGATGAACCAAGTAGCAGTGCACTTGAACACAATAATGTTATTTATTTTTTTACCATTTTAACCATGCAGCAGGTTACAGAGGCTATATCTGCCTGTCCAGTAACTGGATTTTACAGGTGAGATCTTTCAACCTGACATTTCCAGGCACAACAAACCGCATTCCAGAAAAGCACGCGGCTAACGGCAGTTGCCCAAAGCTCCCTTTTTTAGCTCAGAGAGCAGACCAGGCGCCAGCTTGTAAACAGTCGGCGGGCGATGAAATGTGGAGAGGGGGCGTTGCCAAAAACCCAATGCGTACAACTTATCACCTTAACGCTATCATAACAAACACACGCACTCAGAGCGCCGTGAGTACGCACAAGAACCGATAAAACCCAATGCTATATGAACCTCTTTAATCATTTCAATACAACGCCACAAAACCAAGAACAGTTCCAATAATGCCACAAAACCAAGGGTCAATTTGCTGTAGCAATGGTAAAGATATAGTTTAAATAGACCTAAGCAAAGCCCATTGAGTGACTGTAGTCCTCGCCAGCCCAACAGTAAAAAAAGTCCCAGTTCCCTACCTTAAATCAGTAGAGTTGTAGTCTTCGGTTTGGTGTTGAGTTGAATCTCCTAAGAAGTAGATCCTTCCACAAATCTTCTGCTCAGGTCATTCTTGAAGGCCAGCCTGATCAAATTAGCCTTTTGTCTGTGTAACATGCTGCGTCTATGCCCTGTAAACACGTTTTTCAACTTTGAGAAAGAATTCTCGCACATAGCAGTTGAAGCCCCAAAAGTCAGCGCATGTTTGAAGGCAGTAAGAACCAGAGGCATGGCACTGAAGACATCCTTGTATCTGGAGACAAGTTGGCCCAAAGTCATTGTCTCGCCACTCTGGTTCGTCACAAACTGACGCGCAACGGTGAACTGCGCCTCGTCCACTTCAGTCTTGGTCAAATCCAGTAAAGGTTTCACTTTTTCAGTGTTCAAAAAATCATGACTGGCAGGGTCCAGCACACTTAAGGCTTCCAAGTACTTGTGATTGCGTTCGCTGAAACCATCTCTGCCAATGTACAGTCTAAAATGGCAAAAAAACAGTCTTTTGCACTCCTCCTCACCACTTTGCTCTTGGTGGCCAAGAGTCTCCTCGACCACGAGAGGGGGGAGAGAGGGGGGGGGAGAGAGGGGGGAGAGGGGGGGGGGGAGAGCTTTAGGGGACTGTCACTGTCACTGTCCACTTTGGTGGAGGGGCCTCACAATCACTGCCCGTCTCGTTCCAAATTTTCATGAATTCTTCTTCAGATCTCAATCTTTTAACACAATCCGCCGCACTGTTAATGAGCTGAACTGCCTGCAGCATGCTGTTGGGTGGCTCCATTAGTCCAAGCACCTTGTGAGTCACTTTGGCCAAGAACAAAAAACTTGGTTCTGTTATTGACTCATGGAGGCCTGAAGCCTCCATTTTCACCTCCGCAGTTGTTCTGGGATTTCTGATATCAGTCAAAAATTGTGTGTTGTGTGGTGTGTGATTTCAAAATGACTGATACTGTGTCCAAGTGCCCGGTCCAACGTTGTTCAAGCAATCTTTTCAGCGTTTTTTTGCATATACTGTGCTGCTACAGTAGGTTTGCAAAAGTCAAAAAAGATTGGGAATGCGTCGGTGGTGATTAAAACAGTGAATGTAGGGGATCTCTCTCTGTAATTTATTCTGAATGATCCTCTGCATGCCCCCATCCTTTCCCGACATCACGCTGGCCCCATCATAACACTGACTTAGTATTTTGCCTGTGTCAAGGCCAACATTTGTCAGCTCTTCAAGGACCAATTCAGCGAGTGACAGTGCCTCACACTTGTCAGTGCTTAACATCGCCAGAAGGAGCTCTCTCACTTGGAATTCACCGCCAACATAACGGATCACCACGGAGACGTTCTCGTGACCCGTGGGGTCCTTTGTACCATGACTCCCCGACATCCCTGACTATTTCCTCCGTTACCATCGTAGCCATCAGTTCAATGACTCCGTTTTGTATGTCATGAGATGTGTATGTAGCATTTCCAGGGATGCTACTGTAAATCCGAGCCAGTTCTTTATTCTGTTTCAAGGTATAACCAAAAAGCGACAGGAAAAGCCCACACCCCGTTTCGTTCCGGCTGTCTATGGCATCAATTGAACCCCTCAATGGCAATTAATTTAATACAAGGAATGTAATTGCATCCACAATCCCAGCCACATACACACGGTTTCGTGAGTGGAAATTTCGCTGCCTGTTGAAGATCACAACTCTCTCTCTTTCCACACAGCCACACACAATAGGTGCTCTTTGCTATTAGCATGTCTGCCAAACCGCTTAGCCTTGTCCGTAGCATGTTTCCAATTGGTATAGCCCACAGCTGTGAAAGCTGAATCGTTGCCTCCAAATTTTCTACAAGGAAAACAAAAGCATCTGCTTCCACTGAACATTCCAACCGATCCCTGTCCCCGTACCAAGTGCCTCCAAATGATCGGAAACAGTCATTTTTGTTCAGTTGTCTCTTCGGACATATAGGGTTGGCTGAGCGGGACTCTCTTGGCCAAGGTCACCAGGCTGAAGCCTCACATTAGCACTGTTAGCAACAGCTCTCTCATTAGCAGGGCTCCCAGGAGTGAGTGACAGCGTCGCTCTCCCACAGTGGTTGGGGAGCTGGTGTCAGTTGTTGCTTTGCTTGGTCCAGGGTCCTCTGATGTAGATCCTCTTGAAACTCCCTTTGTAATCCATTTTCGGATATCCATTTTAAAACTGTACAGCTAGACTAGTGCTTGGTCATAATGACAGAGTATGAGAGTGCGCGAACGTTAACTCAACTCCACACAAAATGTAACACTTTTTGGAACTAAAAAAATTAGTTCTACATATAGCCTACAATTGAAATTGATTTGCAAATGTAGGCTATACTGTTACTTTGGATCTAAGTAGTTGTGTTAAATTGAGTTGGGCAATTAATGTTTTGAAATACAATTTTGCACATAAAAAAAAGTATTTATAACAAAATAAATTAATCTTCACTGAGGGGGCGGGGAGTGTCATCTGAGGGGCCCCCTGACAACGCCCCCGTGGTGGCGCCGGGCCTGTCAGAGAGGTACTTCACCTGAAACTGCATACCAGCTGGGCCCCACTACATTCACCACCTGAATCCCAGTCCTTCCTCAAACATAGTATTGACCAGAGCCTTAGCATGTGGCGTATCCTACATACAGGCTCAATGCTTTTCAAAGGTACGTCATGTCCCACACAAATAAATAAACTTCAGCCACTGTGTTTCTGATGTCCAAATACTGCCCTGATGCAGGTATTTGGTAATCTCGATAATGGTAATGTGTCTTCCTTTTTGCGGGGAGTGATGTCATTAGGGTATTGCACATGCATGCGTTTACGTTTCTTCTGCATTGTTGGCCCTTCTGTCCAGCCATTGGCTAACCCCTTTATCCCTGCCTTTATTCCTGCTCAGGGTGGGGCTATCCCAGCATGCATTGGGCGAGAGCCAGGTTGCCAATCCACTGCAGAGCACACACACCATTCACTCACACCTGGGGCCAATTTAGAGACTCCAATTAGCCTAACATGCATGTCTTTGGACTGCAGGTAAGGCTTTTCTTTCTTGACCCCAGGGGGGTAATTTGGCCCGTCCTAGCTACCAACTGCAGTTATGACTGAAGCGCGTGCCTTGCTAAAGGGAAATGGCAGGCGTGTACCTAAGCTGCCATACATGTCTTGAGGAAACGCACACAGACACAGGTAGAACGTGCAAAAGGCCCTCAGCCAGGATTCAAAGAGACGGGACTCGGTAGAGTGGATTTGCTAAATTAATGCGATGAAATCGTTCCTCCACTTACTGCTGGCCTCGGTCTCTCCTTCTTTTCAGTCCCCATCCCCAAGCTCTCCGCACACAGTGCAGGGGCTTCCGGGGAAATGGCCGAATGGAACAGAATGAGAATTCTTATTAAAAATCCTCTCTGCTGGCCAGAAAGGTCCAAAAATCAACCCCTCCATAATTTACTTGGGTGGGAGAAATTGAAAATGCCTTCTAATGCCATGTTCTTTAAAAAATAACTCACTCCAGAGTGTTTGTTCATTTAAGCAATCAAAATCAAATCAAATAAAATGCTGAATAATGCAATAGAAACCATATACTGTAAATGCTCTGTGTTAAGTCTACTTGGATAGGCTAGATTTTCCTCTACGCCAGCCCTCCTGGCCACAGTCATATACGCTTTGACAGTGTTAAATGAACACAGAACATTTTGCCGTGCAGCACTTGTTTAAGTAATTTACTCAAAGTTACAGACAACCCACAGTGGACGAAAGTTGAATCTGGCTCGGAGTTTTAATTAGACTAGATTAATTAGATTTCATCCAGAAATAGATGAGCTCTGTTCAGACCTTGGGAGGTGTGTGTGTGTGTGGGGGGGGGGGGGTGTGAGAGGTGAAACTCTCAATCCAAACTCCATTTCCGTAAACCCCAAACGCGACGCGGTGTGCTATTCGCGTCCCGCTGAACTAACAGACCCGCGCATTATGCTAATGTGCGCTCCGTACGGGGCTCGCGCTCTGCGTTGAGGTCCTCCCTCCGAGCTTGCAGTCCAGATGGTTCCGGCGTACGTGCGCACCCCAGCGCGTCTGTGCGTCGGCTCACGGAGCGGCTCCGCCAGAAAACACAGCCGCGCCGCCGCTTGAGCGATCGTGCTCCGCTGTCTCAACAACACTTTCGTTTGATTAAAAGTCACGCTAAGCTGCAGGAGATAAGCGTACTTGCTGTTCGCCGATATTTTTTTCAACACCCTTTCTTTGAAAAAGTAATGATAGGGAGTGTCTATCTGCAAAAATAAAATGTATCGCTGCACGTGTATTGTAATTTCTGTATTTCTTAGATTTTCCCTGTGAACCTCGCAAAACGTTTTTTTTTGGGGGTTTTTTTTTGCCTGTCAAACTTATGCTGCCATTAATATAAACATCTCCAAATGTATTACAGTACGGCTTGGAACTTGTCAGAAACTTATCAGGTGTCTGAATGCTAATTTCCTCTCTTGAATCAGTCATAAGTGAATACGCATTTCAGATTCTGATCTTAACGTGAGCCACAATACATGAACATGTTCATGAGTCATTTTGACATTCAAAATTAGCTTACATTACAGGTATTTAGCTAACGCTTTCATCCAAAGCGAATTTCAGTTGATTAGACTAAGCAGGGGCCAGGCCCACCTGGAGCAATGTGGGGCCAGGGGCTTTGCCGCTGATCGTTTTATGGCTATGCCGGTACTTGAACCACCAACCTTCCCAGACCCAGTGAATCACTTTAGGCACTAGGCTACAGGCTGCCATGTATCGTACCACCATGTAACCTGCTCCCGCTGAATGAAGCTGAGATAGTGTGGGCTTTCTTATATCGTTTGAATGTTAGCCCTTCTGAGAAAACTGAGTTTCTGCTGGAAGTGAGGTGGGTGGGGGGGGGGGGGTGGGGGTCAAAATAAGCCACAATGCCCCAGGGTAATGATGGAGACCCTGTGACCCCATTAAACCAAGGTGCAGACACATTCAAGATCAAATAGTTTGGGGGCTCCCTGGTGTCCTGGCTATATTCCTAATATAGGAATGGATTGTTCCCTCCCTCTCCACCTCCAGCTAGTGTGTGGTCAGCATTCTGACACAAAATGGCTGCCTTTGCATCACCCAGGTGGGTGCTCCACATTGCTGGTGGTTGAGGGGACTTTCTCCCTCATCACTGTAAAGTGCTTTCAGTTGCCGGCCAGTGAGAAAAGCTAGATAATGTAAACGCAACAAATTAATTACAATCCACTCAGGATTCACAATAGGGACGACATCATAATACAAAGCCTTTTTTGTTTGTTTTGCTTTGTTTATTTAAATTGCTCTCAGGAAGCCTTTGTTGAGATTCAGATGAATACACAACATTTACAACAGCAGCTCTTGTTGGTGTTTACAGAGCACTTAATACTATGAATGAGATTTATTCTCCTTCCTGTGCCCTATTGAAATCTCATTCAATCCACAGAGATTGCCAGATTCATTTTAGTTTCTTAAATAATTAATCTTTCGCCTCTAGGCCCCTATCCAACTAGGCTACTCTATCCTAGCTCTGTTTCCTTAGAGCCCTGACAGATGTTACAGCTCGAACCTGGGCCCCTTCGTCTCTCTCGTTCTCTCACTTAAACAAGCAGAGCATTTCTAGTGTGGGTATCCTGTTTCTAGTGCGGGTATCCTGTTTGGTACAGACTTGTTTAGGTGAGTTGTTTTATTATAATGTTTAGAGTGGTTAGTGTTGTGGTGTTTTTAATTATGTTTAGAGTGGTTAGTATTGATTCCTCTTGACTTTGCGTGTAGCTTTGTTGTATGACTTGTATGACCACTTCAAGCCAACCAATTTTAAGACGAGAGCCCTCCAGCCAATCACCCAAAAGGAATGAATAAATTGTACAGTATAACAAAACAAAAATAATGAATAGAAAGTATGATGAATTTAATGGAATGGAATTCAAAATGGAACATGTCTCAACTGCCAACTGCCAGCCCAACTGCTGTTACATACCGTAGGGCAGCAGCGCATGACACAGGTATGGGAACTGGGCTTGTAACTGAAATGTTGTCGGTCTGAGAAAAGTAATTAACCAGAATTGCTTCAGCAAAATATTAAATGGATTGTATTAAAAATATTATCTGTGTAAATTACTCTGGCTGAGAGTGTCTGTCTGCCAAATTGCTGAATGTAATTTAATGTCCTCTCTCAATTCAGGAGGCACACTAGTGTTGATATCCTCCCATAATCCCGCACTCTGTCTCCCTCTGCATCCCTCCAGTACGCAGCCAGCGTTCTGCTCACATGGTGCTGAAAAAATGGATGCGCTGTAAATAAGTCATAATGCATTTTATGGTCAAATATTTGTATTCACAGGATTTTAATGTTTTTTCAAAACACTGTCAAAGTCATGTAGAATAACAGCAGTGACACATTATTCAATGGAAATCCAGTAAAATAACAGGTTTTTTCATAAAATGTTTTTCACTGGCGACATTGCGGTCGGTCTTTTTGCTGTTTTCGCACAGGTTGTTTTTCAGAGTGTGGGGCAGTGCCTGGTGATCCATGCTAAGGTCAGAGCCAGCTGCTGGCATAAACACTAAAACTGGGATCAAACTTGTCAAACTCGGTGCCGCAGAGTAAATACGAGTCAAGATTCAGCATCAGCACTGCCCATTTCTCACCTTAAATCTTTTCATAATCACAAACATATTTTACGTGTTCATCAACCGTCTGTAATATTGTTCTGGGAGCCAAAACCAAGGACATATGGTGAGGTGCATATATCCAATCAGATTCAAACAATCTCCCGTGGTAACCTATGCACTTATAAGTCGCTTTGGATTAAAAGCGTCTGCCTAATGACTAAAATGTAAATGTAAATGTAGGCTACTTCACTTGTTCATATTGATCCCATAGAAGCATCTATCTGTCTACAGTACACATCAGTCTGTATCTTTTGGGTCCAGTGGGTCCCCATGCGCTCTTACCGGCCCATTAGTAAGTGTGTCCTGTAACGTAATGTAATGTAATGTTCTGTGTCAGAACATCCGAATGAAATGCATTGTTGTGACAGTTACAGCCCTCGGCCACCAGGGGGAGTGCTGGTCTCGAGGATGGCTGAACGGCTGCCATCCCGGTTGAGCCCAGTTCAGAGTGCCTGTGTGAATGTAATCTGCAGCGCAGCCCTGTGACCATTGAATTCAGCTAATGCGCCGTTCCCATGCGGGGTACTGAGCGGCGCTAGTACACATCATTTCGACCGGCGAGATAACATGCACGTCCGCAAACCCGGTTCCCCGGGAGCGGCAAGGCTATTCACACTCGATAAACCAGGTCAGGGAGTCAATCGCAATCAACTCAGGGGCCGGGATTCTGCAGCTTAGAGCAGAATGGAGAGGGTCCACAGCCCTGCAGCTCTCCGGGAGGACCGGGGGGGGGGCCCTCGCTGCTCACGTAGATTAAAAAAAGCATTTATTCCCAACAAAAGAATAAGTAACAGTGAGATATCGTTTCTTTAAGAAACGATAAACCGAGCCCTTTACATATTCAACGGCAGCCAATGTGGGCCAGTGCGTGTTCAGATGACCTCGGTGTTGTTGCTGGTCCTGCCTTTTGCACCTCTAGCCATGCTTATTACCAGTGGGCATATCAGCACAGACCAGGCTGTGCTCTGGGGTCTGACGGGGGGGGGGTCTGACAGTAATAATCTCACTCTCACACCAGACATTGGGGTCATTCCAATCACTTATTTTTCTCCTCATCTTTTCCATGCTCCTGACCCGGAAATCTATTGAGGTCCGTCAACTTTAAGGACATTCCAACCCCTTCTAGGAGCTAGAAGTAGAGGTTTGGAACTCTCAGTATTGGTTTCAGTTCTATGCCTTGGAGGACCATGGTTTCAGTTCTATGCCTTGGACGACCATGGTTTCAGTTCTATGCCTTGGAGGACCATGGTTTCAGTTCTATGCCTTGGACGACCATGGTTTCAGTTCTATGCCTTGGAGGACCATGGTTTCAGTTCTATGCCTTGGAGGACCATGGTTTCAGTTCTATGCCTTGGACGACCATGGTTTCAGTTCTATGCCTTGGAGGACCATGGTTTCAGTTCTATGCCTTGGAGGACCATGGTTTCAGTTCTATGCCTTGGACGACCATGGTTTCAGTTCTATGCCTTGGAGGACCATGGTTTCAGTTCTATGCCTTGGACGACCATGGTTTCAGTTCTATGCCTTGGAGGACCATGGTTTCAGTTCTATGCCTTGGAGGACCATGGTTTCAGTTCTATGCCTTGGAGGACCATGGTTTCAGTTCTAAGCCTTGGAGGACCATGGTTTCAGTTCTAAGCCCTGGAGGGACCATGGTTTGAGGAACAGGGGCATAGTGTTCTAGCATTCCATCTGTGCACTGAATCTGGTGCTGGAGTTTAATTTCTGCTGGAACGGGATCCAAGACCTTGAAGACTTCTTGTGTTCCAGGACCCGTTTGTGTGTCTATTCTCAAAAGGGAAGTATAATAAAGTATACAAACAAAAAACAAACAAATAACAGATAATTGCTTCAGCGGCAGTCGGCGGAGCACCTCCTGGTCCGCGATGTCTTCCCCGCCTCCCTCCCTCCCGGTCCGTACTCGTGAAGCGGGAACCGGAGTGAGAGAGCAACAGCATGCGTTCGATCTATATTTATGTGACTGGCAGGCATGAGAAATTAATTACTTCAGAGAGACCCTTTTTCATTTGGCGGATTGTGGCTGCATTAGTTCATGTTTTCTTTCTGAGAATTCAAACTCCATGGGATTACCCAAACTGCAAGCCAGGGAATGCGGAACAGGTTCAAATATGCATGCCCTGAACAAAGCAATCAAACAGGATGCTAATGCCTCCACGCGATTGGTCCACTTCAAGCCCCTGGTTATTTTCCACAAGAGCAAATGAGAAAGAAATTAATACAATGGAATGTACAACAAACAAACCAGCTTTGTTACTTTTTAATATCGTCTGCCAGATAAGTTTCAGTTTGGGTTATGTATATCTGTGTGTCTGTGTGTGGGTGAATATGCATGTGCTTTATACGTGTGTGTGTGTGTGTGTGTGTGGGTGTGTGTGTCTGTGTGTGGGTGAATATGCATGTACTTTAGACGTATGTGTGTGTGTCTGTGTACGTGTGTGTGTGTGTGTGTGTGTGTGTGTGTGCACGTGGTTGTGGGTGTGCATGCGTGTGCATGCATGTCGGAATGTGTTGGTGCATGGGAATAATTTCATCATCCAATTTCATATTTTCATGCCTGATAAGATATACACTTGGACCTTGAGAGGGAACTTGAGGAAATCCAGCGCTCTATATAAGGCTAACAGGTCCCTCTGGGTTTCCTTAGCCCGGGTGCCAATCTCCGCTGGCTTCACTTCCGTCTTCACCGCAACATGTGTGCCTTGTGAAGGCATTCAGGGACGTAACCAAAACAAGCAGTGTCGGCCCTTGTAGGAATAGCCCAGCTACTGCACTCGCCCAAGTGACAAAGTGACAGGGGACAAACTGTCTCATTCTTCAAAGATCAAATGTACCCTAAGAGTGCAGTAATGTTGTCTTTGGGTACAAATTAGTAAATGGTAAATGCTTGGCATTTTTATAGCGCCTTTATCCAAAGCGCTGTACAATTGATGCTTCTCATTCACCCATTCATACACACACTCACACACCGACGGCGATTGGCTGCCATGCAAGGCGCCGGCCAGCTCGTCAGGAGCATTTGGGGGTTAGGTGTCTTGCTCACACTTTGACACAGCCCGGGCAGGGGATCGAACCGGCAACCCTCCGACTGCCAGATGACTGCTCTTACTGCCTGAGCCATGTCGCCCCTCAGTATGTACATTTTCCAAGCAAAAAAAGGGTCAAATTAATAATATATTGCTGGCTAGGGGTACAATTTTATGCATTCGTACCTTTGGCACTTTTCAGACCTTTATTTCTGAGTTTGTGTATGCTCACCATTTACCTGTGTAACTATTCAGCTGCAATACTACATCCTCAACTTCAATACCCCAAGGGCATCCGTCTCCCCCACCTGACCAAGCAAACTGTTCCAGACATAGACAATTATTCCTGACAATGATTTCTTTGTGTTTATTGTGACAGAGAATCGTCTAGGGGTTCAGGGTCGGTAATAAAAGGAGTTCATGGTGAGGAATACACAAAGTGGGCAGTCCGTCAATAGCCACAGGTTTTTTACCCTGAACAGAACAGACACGTACACAAAAACAAAGAAAAAAAAACAAACCCACAAAATGTGTTTTCTTAATCTAATTATTTCACACAAAAACATTTTTCTAAATGTCTTTTACACATCCTTCATAATTTCAAGGTTGTCTTGTTATTTTGTTCCCCACAGTTGGCAGACATTTTCATAGAAAACCAAGGAAGTGTTCCGTTTGGTTCCCAAGCAACAGCCTGTCAGAACACTGGACAGGTGATGAGACTCCGGTCCTGCGGAGCTGTTGGGTCATCTGGGTCCGGTCCTGTGGAGCTGTTGGGTCATCTGGGTCCGGTCCTGTGGAGCTGTTGGGTCATCTGGGTCCGGTCCTGTGCAGCTGTTGGGTCATCTGGGTCCGGTCCTGTTTCAGCACTCAGCACTCCGATGGGAGAGGGGGGCAGCCTGCCCTCCTTCATATTCCGGCTTCACTCACCTGGGGCGAGCAGGGCCAGTAACAGAGAGAGAGGAAACCATCGCTGAGAAAGTGCCGTGGCAGAGATCAAAGCCCTGCCCGCACAGGGGCAATGGCCAATGGCCGTGTGCCACACGTCTCACCTCAGAGCTCTACCTAAGTAAGCCATTGATTGGCTAAGTGTCCGAACACCAAGAAACATCCGCTGATGGAGAGGAAAACATTGAAGCCAGTGAACAGTGTGGTCATTCGGGACTGAGAGGCCTCTCAGATCTAGAAGCCTGTGGCGTAGTGGTTAAGGTACATGACTGGGACACGCAAGGTCGGTGGTTCTAATCCTGGTGTAGCCACAATAAGATCCGCACAGCCCTTGGGCCCTTGAGCAAGGCCATAAACCCTGCATTGCTCCAGGGGAGGATTGTCTCCTGCTTAGTCTAATCAACTGTACGTCGCTCTGGATAAGAGCGTCTGCCAAATGCCAATAATGTAATGTAATGTAATCTATTGCGATGCTTTCAAATGCTCCAGCCCTATCAAAACTACGTACATGAACTTCTATATTTGTTAATTTCAAAATGAGTGTGGTTTCGTTCTCATGAGATTAAGAAATAGTATACTGTACATGCGAGACGCTTAAGGATCTTCAGAGTTGGTCTTAATGGAGGTGAATACTTCCTCTGTCAGCTCCCCTTGTAGTCCAATCTCACAGGTACAGTAGTTAACTGTGTGCGCGCTCCATATATTATAGCATGCAATTACAAGCATAGAGAGTGAAGTAGCAATCTGCTGCTTTTTATCCTTGTCCCACTACAGTCTAAGTTCTCTGAAAAGTTTCTAGAAGATAAATAATCTCACAGAGATTGCCTTAATTAACCTACAACGCTAGTTTCTACTTCTGGTAGAAATAGCCACGTTCCCCCTCGAGTCAGCTGTTTGTCTGGTCAGCGTCCTCCACTTCAACTCAATAAATGGTGAATAAAATAATACATAATACATTTTGCATTTTCATCTTTATTCCATGCTCTATTTTGTATTGTAACCCTTTGAAGACAAGGCTTTCTGGAATGTTTTTCTGGAATGTTTTCTTAGTCAGTGTTCTAGAACTCCATTGATTTCAGTCGTGATTGTGACATCAGCATTAGAAAGTGGAGTTAAGAAAACTCTGATGGCGTAATGTTCATGTGTCTACAGTGGTTTTCTCTAGTTCGAGAGGTGGGTATCAACAACCTCATCCAACAGCCAGGTGCAATCATATCAGAGCTGCCATGCGCAAGAAAGAAATGCATTGAATTTGAAGCAATTTAAAGTGAAGTCTTCGTATGAAACCCATGTCAAATGTACTATATGTGTGTCAGTTGGATGGAAATGTATTGTACTGAACAGAAGTTAATTAGTATGTTTCATGTATAATTTATTTTGTTTTCAATCTGGATTGACGCAAGTTAATCCATGACTGCCTCGCTGAATTTGTTCTAGTACAGCAAGCGGTAAATTGTTAAAATCTAACTGAATTGTTTATGGGGTTTTTTATTTGTTTTTATTTTCAAATGATTTAATGGAGCAAAGGTAACTCCCCCCCAGCCCCCAGCCCCCCATATCCCCCATCAGCCCCCCCTTGCCATAACCACGCACCAATGACATCCCTTCATCTTCCAATTTACAGCCTCTCAACCTCCCTCCACAGTACAGCCCCCACTCTCAGCCCCCAACCCCCCATAGGGCAAGAAGAACAGAAATAATTATAATTACATTTGACAACTGGAAGAGAAACAGAGAAAGAAAAGGGGGATTTATTCACAGCTTTTAAAAAATATATTATTTACCTTACCTATTTAAGCAAGTCTCTCTGAGATGAAAAATATCTTTACAACAGAGACCTGGCCAAGAGGCAGCCAAAAACAAATAAAGATGAAGGTTACACAGAGAGAACAGTCCACTGATAAACACCAGGGGGCAATAGTGGACACAGAATTGTGAATGTAATGTTTTTTTTTTTTCCCCTACTCTTACCTTTTTACATCCACAAGTAATGTATGTCCAGTTCGTAATGCCAAATGGCACTCGTACTCCAGATCTATCTACAGTTCCCCGTGTTAATACAGGATAGCGCAGTGGAGTGTGTCTGTGAGGAGACACCGGCTCTTCACTTTACTGCCTCGTAGAGCTGGGTCAATTAAATAATTGTTTTGGATTCGAATACTTGTCTATGCTGTATTGAGATTGCCTGGTGTATTGGAATCTGGGAAGTGCTCTCGAAAAGCCGAACTGGAGCTCCCAGTTGCCTCAGATGGACCAGGCAAGATGAGTTTGAGCTCAGAAAAGTGACGTTAGTTGAATCCAACACATCTACGTAATTGAGCCAGGACCGCCGCCTAGCCATTCTGTATGGCCCTGTTCCTCAGGACACCGGAGAGAGCAGAGCCAGAGATCGTGGCTTCAAATGTGTAATTCCCTGTGCAATGCCTTCAAATATATTAAGAGTAAAGAGCAGCAAGAATTTTGTTCGGGACAAAACACACAAGCACACGTTAAAAGCCTCTCCAGCAATCAAACGATTCCCACGCATATCGAGCCGCCATTTTGACTCCACTGGCGTAGAGCCGAGTGAGGATCCATTCCCAAACATCCCGGAAGGCCCGTCAAACAGTGCGAGATTAGGAAACTGCCGTTTCGGCGTGGCTTGTGGTCGTGCTGTGTCAATCGTTTCAGACCTCGGTAAATCATCTGATCTCTGGCCCTGTGCTCAGTGTCTCAGTGTTGGAGAGCCAGGCTGATCCCTGATCTCTGGCCCTGTGCTCAGTGTCTCAGTGTTGGAGAGCCAGGCTGATCCCTGATCTCTGGCCCTGTGCTCAGCGTCTCAGTGTTGGAGAGCCAGGCTGATCTCTGGCCCTGTGCTCAGTGTCTCAGTGTTGGAGAGCCAGGCTGATCCCTGATCTCTGGCTCTGTGCTCAGTGTCTCGGTGTTGGAGAGCCAGGCTGATCTCTGGCCCTGTGCACAGCGTCTTGGTGTTGGAGAGCCAGGCTGATCTCTGGCCCTGTGCTCAGTGTCTCAGTGTTGGAGAGCCAGGCTGATCTCTGGCCCTGTGCTCAGTGTCTCAGTGTTGGAGAGCCAGGCAGATCCCTGATCTCTGGCCCTGTGCTCAGCGTCTCAGTGTTGGAGAGCCAGGCTGATCTCTGGCCCTGTGCTCAGTGTCTCAGTGTTGGAGAGCCAGGCAGATCCCTGATCTCTGGCCCTGTGCTCAGCGTCTCAGTGTTGGAGAGCCAGGCTGATCTCTGGCCCTGTGCTCAGCGTCTCAGTGTTGGAGAGCCAGGCTGATCTCTGGCCCTGTGCTCAGTGTCTCAGTGTTGGAGGGCCGCGGCGGCTTCAGCTCCAGCTCCCGAGAGAGTCGCGCCGAAGGCTGCAAACGCCCGGCTCGCGGTCCCTACGCCCGGCTTGCGGTCCCTACGCCCGGCTCGCGGTCCCTACGCCCGGCTCGCGGTCCCTACGCCCGGCTCGCGGTCTCTACGCCCGGCTCGCGGTCTCTACGCCCGGCTCGCGGTCTCTACGCCCGGCTCGCGGTCTCTACCCCCGGCTCGCGGTCTCTACGCCCGGCTCGCGGTCTCTACGCCCGGCTCGCGGTCTCTACCCCCGGCTCGCGGTCTCTACGCCCGGCTCGCGGTCCCTACGCCCGGCTCGCGGTCCCTACGCCCGGCACGGAGCTGCGGAGCGACAGATCGGGATGATGGCCGTCTGGAACGCCGTCCGTCTGTCCGGGCACGGCGCTCCTGCCCGCAGCGACTGACGCTAGCTCTGGAATAAGCCCTGCCGTCAGCGGGCCAAGCTCCACAGCACTCCAGTGGCAGGCAGAGAGACATCATTTTAATCGCTCCGCACACCAAAGAGGGCCAGCAACCGTTTGGCTGTTTTGCTCCTTACTGGAATCCCGTCGGCGAGGTTAATTTCTTCATGGGGGTGGGGGGGGGGGGGCAGGAGGGATCACAGCCTCAGTTAGGAGCTACAGCCAACAGTTATGCTGTATCAGACGATGATAAAGCGCTATGTTAGGCTGGAAAATATGGGTGACACCTGGGGTGGCCAATCAGATTCCAGAGGGTGGCCCAATGGACACGCCCCTGCCGCTTGGGGTGAGCCGCCATGTTAAAGGCACAGGAATTACATTCTGTTTCGCAGTTTCAATGCTAGTGTTAATTTAACTACAACAGACGAGAGCTAACCACGTGCCTGCTATTCCATTCGTGATTTCCTACTATACGTACTCTGATTTCCACTTCGACGAGCAAAGACAGCCTACTGGGGATTATGGTCCCCCATGGCAGAGAACCGCTCTGGGTTTCCACTCTCCCTTGTGCTAGCAAACAGTTCATTATCTGGGGCGAAAATAAAAACCAAGGCCGGATTTAGATTTGCGGGGCCGCATTTTGATGATCCCTCCTGTAATTGATAAATTGAATTGCGGTGGCGGTGCAGTTCAGCCTCTCACCAGGAGAGGGAGCTGCTGAACTTCTCACCAAACTTTGGGGGCATTGGCATCTCCAGCTGCAGTAGCCTGCACACCTGGCAGCATCCAGAGCTGGTGGTCCCCTGTTCATCCACAGACACACAGGATCACTGCCCTGTGGCCCAGATTACATAACCTAACGTTAAAGAAAAAACATTTGAATCACTTAAAGGAGCACTGTCACGCTTTTTTCGACTTGAGCTCATTTGGATTAAATGCTTAAATTGTTAGATTTATTGGTGATGGTGATGGCCGAAATGGAGCTGGCGGAACGTCAAACGGCCAATGGGGATCGCTGACATTGATGGCTGCAGTGGAGCCGTGCCGTGACTCGGCCAATCAGAGCTGTCCTCGTATCGCTCAGGCTAGCCACGGTGGGATCGGTGATATCTGTATGCTAACGTTACCGTATTTCTGTTGGAGTGCCATGTGATCGCCCGGATGGGTGGCTGCCCATAAACCAGTCTCTGCGTTCAGGGGTGGAGCGTCAGCGCCCATTACCTTCTGGGTAACACAGGCCGGAGATTCAGGCGAAAAAAAGTCCAGTGTTGTTTTGCCTAGGAAACGGCTACACTAACGGTGATTCTAAAAATGCTTACGCTCATAATTTAAGCACTTAATCCAAATAATCTTGAATCAAAACAGTGTGACAGTGCTCCTTTAATAATGCAGTGGAGCAGCGTGCATGCCTAGTGAAGTCTGTAGGATCTGGAGTCGAGCAGCATCTTAACTCTGTGGGAGGAACACAACTCCACTCATCCACAAGAAAGCCAATCAATCAACTCGCACACATGCATGGGGGTCTGTCCTGACACAGACAGTCAGACATTTAATGGCTGCTGCAATGGAAATATTGCATGAATACACAAACAGCCTTGCCCCCTCTCTCACTCTCTCTTTCCCTCTCTCCTTCTCTCTCTCTTGCTCTCTCTCTCTGTATCTCTCCCTCTCTCTCTCTGTATCGCTCTCCCTCTCTCTCTGTATCTCTCCCTCTCTCTCCCTCTCCCTCTCCCTCTCCCTCTCTTTCTCTTTCTCTCGTCGAGAGACAGCGCATACAGGACCCACTCGCTCAGAGTCAATCGGCATCTCCTCTCATTCCGAGGTGTCATTTCTCTACCACACAGATAATTCTGTGTTTTCATATCGCCTTTCGCAAACTACAGCGGTGTAGTGCAGTCCCTGCCGCTGCGTCTTCGTCCCCCGAGGATGTGCGGGAGCACTGTCGAGACGGGACGGAGCGCTGGTACTTGACCGGGCTCGGCTAAGACGAGGTGACGCTCTTAACTCCGGCGGCCGAGCTCCTGACGGCGCACGCAGTGTGTCTTTAGCGCCTCGGTATGTGAGAGCTTCGTTTACACGCCCTATCGGAGCAGTGAGAGGCTGGATGCACCCGTAGATGGGCCAGTGAAAATAACATGATTAACGAGCAAACTTTTCTGCGTCGTACGGCTTAATTAATTGCAGCAGGAGCTAAAATGTTAAATGTATCACAGTACTGTGCTTTTCCGGGTTGTTTATTTCTTCACTTCAGGCATATTTCATTTTTCAGAGGGCTTTCACTGGCAGCATAACTATTAAGTCTGATACTGTTTGGGGGATTCACAAAATGGAGGATCGGGATAGTCCTAGGTCCTGGCTGTATGTGGGTGTCATGACTGATGTCAGCTGATGACATCACAAGGAAGGCAATGCTTAGTGAAAGATTCGGTCTTTATGCAGAATGCAGATTTTTCACCTTGGAAGGGAAAGATAGTGATCTGGAGATGAGCTCTTTCTGGCCTCCAAGATAAAGGGAAAGTTTGACATCTTATCCTGTGTACCATCCACACATAGGCTCTGGAGGTCTGAAACGCCACCTTCACCTGCCTTTTCTGACCTCACTGGGTCCCCAGAAATTATCTGACAAGCATATCTGTGAAACCATGAATTCTACAATGGCTTTAACCGCTATAACTTATACATGTGGCCATTTATGATTTGAGGTAAAGATGGTGAAATACATCATTATTATTATTGTTATTTTTTATTTTTTATTATTATTATTACTTATATATACATATCATTATTATTATTATTATTATTATTATTATTATTATTATTATTATTATTATTATAATTCCTGTAATATAATTGCATTGCTGTTACAGTACCTTAGTTTCTTTTTAATATTTTATATTCCCATGATGCACTGCAACATAACATTCAGTAATATGCTGTAAAAAACATGGGCCTACACTATGACCAACAGTGCCCTGCATCGCCCACAGCAGTGTAGCAGAAACAGGGACTCTGAGCCGGCCCAGGGCTGAGAGCCGGTCTCTCCCTCCATGTAGACATGATGGTGTTTCTGACTGGGGTCTGCTCCCCTGTGGTGACTGCGCTCTGCGTGCGTGTGATAACTCATGCGTCTGGGGTCCCCTGGGGTGCCCGAGGGCCACGCTGGGCTGCCTGGCGATGTTTGGCTGGGTTCACATCGCACAATCCGGAGTCCCCTGGGGTGCCCGAGGGCCACGCTGAGCTGCCCGGTGATGTTTGGCTGGGTTCACATCGCACAATCCGGGGTCCCCTGGGGTGCCCGAGGGCCACGCTGGGCTGCCTGGCCGCACCACTAGGGGGCGCCGCCTCCAGGCCTCCACCGATCCCCCGAACGGATCCAACCCGCGGTACGCTTCCAGCCCCCGGTGCATATGAAGGGAAAACCGGAGTATTACAGAAAGCACACGCACACACACACAATAAATCATTAATAATTGCCCAGAGTCAGGCTGTTATGGACGCTCTTAAATCACCCCCTCATCATGTCATCATTATAGAAAATGTTTTTTTTTCTTCCTGTTATTGGTGGTTTTTTGTCTGACTCCCCCCTCTGCGTGAAGCTCGAGGCGGCCATCACGGAGGGTCGTGGAAGGACACTTCGGTGGGAAACTACGGAATGTGAGATACGCTCCGCGGCGTTCCCAAACGTTCCCGCCAGGAGGAGGGCTAGACCACTGTGGCTCAGCCAGTAATCCATCAGAGGGTCATCCAGTGAGAGGGAAAGACAAGGAGGGTGATTCAATGAGCGTGAGAGAGAGAGAGAGAGAGAGAGAGAGATCCTCCTGAGGCCTGGCAGAAGCATCTTGAATGACAAAAAAACATTTTGCAGTGCAAAATTGCAAACATTCTTTCGAAAACATGATTAATTTTGCATGCATTAGCTGTCCCTTGTGGTGGATGTTTCAGTAGAAGATGTTGTTCATGAGACGAAGACCAGAGACTCGTGTCCCCTACGCAGTTAAATATCCAGTTAAATTCATTCAAATCTAACCTGCCGTAGTTTATATGAGTGCACCCACAGTAACTCTAAGACTGAACGTTTTACTGGGCACAGGGGACGAAAATGAATTGGCGGGTTTCAGGAGCAGATATACAGTGAAGCAGTGATGGAGGGAGGGAGAGAAAAAGGGTTTGTGTGGATGAGAAGACAAGCACGACCCTGCTTAAAGACGTGGTCTGAGCTGGTAAATCGGCGTGCGTTTCTTTTGACCTCTGTTTGACCTCACATACCCCTTTCTAAACACCAACAGGAATGACCTCTGGATAGGGTGACCGTATACTTGGCTGAAGTCGCAGAGGCAGATAATATACATGTGAACAACAGCATTGATTCTTTCACCTTTCACCATCCCCTGCTGTGCTGGGTATGGTCTGTTGGCTGCCCT
Organism: Conger conger; assembly: GCF_963514075.1. Taxonomy (NCBI): domain Eukaryota; kingdom Metazoa; phylum Chordata; class Actinopteri; order Anguilliformes; family Congridae; genus Conger; species Conger conger. The sequence goes on along the minus strand of NC_083763.1, from coordinate 72,413,827 downwards.
TTGCCTCGTTTGACTTTGCTGCGTAAACACAGGATCCCGATGTTCCCTGGCTTAATTAATGGGTGATTGAAAGAACATGTAGCCAACTCAACACCAGCACGTCCCTGTCAAATAGGTTTAAAGACTTTTAGATAGTCGGTTATCCTAGCTAATTTCTGACCAGTCTAATGTTGGTTGCTGACTGATGAGTGAGCTAATGGAGTCATATTTAACAATGAATGTTCATTAGCTGCAAATAGCTGTCTTGTTGTACAATAAAATGTTCTGTTATATAAATTCGAGCATCAAGTCAACTGCGGCCAGAGTGACTCATTTAAACTTTGTTAGACACTGGACATCAACACTGGACATTTTACTGTGTAACTAGCATAATCGGCAAGGATCCGAGCAAATTAAAATGATGCTATTATAAAATAGTCTACAGGGAAAGGTAGCAAAACCAATTTATGAAATTTCCAGACCATGATGTTCCTGCCAAACCATGCTGCTCCTCTTTTTCATTACAGCCTGTATTGTCCAATAGTATAAAGCTAATCTACCAGTACATCTGCCTTTAATGGATCAACAATACATCCTGTGTTTCTGCCCTATAGTTTGTTTCCGTGTTTTCCCCTGTTTCCATGTAATCTCTGTGTTAGTGTTCCGTTTCATGTTTGCCTGGTTACGTGCCCATGCCCCATCGCACCTGATATGTGTTTCACCTGTTCCTCACTGTCTCTTCACTAGTCGTCTATCTAACCCTACCTGTTTCCTTTGTTCATCGCCTGATCGTCTTGTGCCCTGCATTCGTGCTCGTGTCCCTGGTTCGGTTTCCACCTGCTCCTTGGTCCGAGTTCCTGTTCTCGAGTCTGTCTCCGTCCAAGTGCTGCTCCAGCCCTGCTGCCGTATACACCTGCCTCCTCCCCTTTAGCCCTCCTGCCCTTCTCTGATTGACTTCCCGGCTTCGACCTCCGCCTGTCCTGTGACTACACCCTGCCTGCTCTACTGTAGCCTGGTTGCTCGGACTGGACTGCCTTGCCTGTATCGCCCTGTTTGCCGTGCATTGACCGTCATGTGTGGAAATCAGATTAAAGCTTGTCGTTTATTACCTCACAGTGTCTGCGAGTGGTTCCAATCGTTTCTTGTGACAACAATCAGCCACAAGTCCACAGTCAAAACTGTGTACTGTACGGTAACCCAGAGGCAGATGTACTATATACTGTACACATATTCCTTTGCATTTATGCTTACAGACATATTTCTGACACCTATTTCACTCAGCATACAGGCTGCAGTAGGTAAAGACATTGTTTTGGCCTAAGATCCAAGACACAGGCTTCAAAAAAGGGGTGTTTTTGCTCCCATTGAAATTATTTAGTTTAGTTTAATATGCATAGTACACAATACATAATGTATGTATAATATCAAAAAAAAGTCACAGACCTATTTCCATTGTGGTGCTTGAACTCCAATAGACATGAGACACCTCAGCACATATATTACACAATTACATTAACGGCGATAAAAAGTATCTATTTTTTAAAATAATCGGTAGCATTTAAATTTAATACTAAAAAAGAACCTTGATATAGTTCACTCACTTGTGTTGCTCATCCAGCCTCAGGGTTAATAGATTCCTATCAGAATCTCAGGACTCCACACCTCACATGACCATAAAGCTTGTGTAAGTATTTTTATAAATTTATTTTTTATTTCATTTGTGCGGCGCACGCCAGAGTAAAGTGCAATACAAAGCACATATGGAACGATGCGTTAAACACGTATTACCTAGGCAACGGGAACAACGGTAGCAGAGAGCGCACACTCGTGACTACCGGAAAGTTCTTCTGTCCGTTCCGCTTTCCATTTCGCAGCTTGCCTGGACATAAACTTATTTTTGCCTTCTGTTATTACACAGTATATATTTATTTAAACATGAATTCACAAGTCTTTCCTTCTCTTCATCCGTCTAGCAGATACGAGAGGAAAAACGATGGGCCCATTCCAATCTCCTATTTTTTTCCTATCTTACCTTTCCTGCCATCGTTAAGGACATTCTGAACCCGTTAAATGTTCCTTCTAGGAAGGAAGTAGAAGTTAGGAACTCCAAATCTTTCCTTCGAGCAAGAAAACATCAGCACGTCCTTTGTGGAATTGTTTTTACGGAAAGCCTGACACATAAGTGATCGACCTGTGAATCCACCTCTCCCCATCAGCCATATCGGTAACTGACATGGCTTTGAACTGGCGTTTAAAAGAGCAAGGACATTCCATTTGCCTAATTTGCTTTACTTCTTTTTATTTCATCTTTTCCCAGCCTCTCCCGATGGGTGGAGCTACTCTAGGGGCAAGAGAAGGAGAAGAAAAAAGGGAAAAGAGGAGGAAAATAAGGGATTGGATTGGGGGAGAGGTAGGCTGAATGAAGACGACTGACAGTTACAGTATGGCAGTGCCTTTCCACAATCTGGAGCCAACGCAAGCACTCTCCAGCTGGACACTACAAGAACCCAGACTCCTCCTTACTATAATACAATCCATGTGTACCCAGAATTCCCCTTTCCATATTACAATCTGTAAGTACCCAGAATCCTCTTTTCCATATTACAATCTATATGTACCCATAATCCTCCTTTCCATATTACAATCTGTAAGTACCCAGAATCCTCTTTTGCATATTAAAATCTATATGTGCCCAGAATCCTCCTTTCCATATTACAATCTAAATGTACCCATAATTCTCCTTTTCATATTACTCTACACCAGAGGTCACAAGCACTGGTCCTGGAGAGCAACTGGGTCTGCTGGTTTTTGTTTTCACCTTAAAATCAGCACCCTGTTGAGACCCAGGTAACCAGGTGAGTTAGCTGTGTAATCGTCTACTGTAATTGATTAATTAAGTGCAGAGTAACAGTGAAAACCAGGAGACCCTGTAGCTCTCCAGGACCAAGGTTGGTGACCTCCGCTCTACACTGTGTTATATGCCAATCAATTTTATATTAAGGCAACCCAAAGGGCCGTAACCCACACAAAATGCCACTAAACAGAAGTCATAATCAAAAATATAAAAACAAAACACATTACAATCTAATAAAAAAAGGAAAAACTGCTAAAAAAAACATGTCACAAAGCTCTAAGCTAAAAAGTATAAAACAGACAACTAAAAGAAAAAAGGAGTCTTAAAACAAAGTGCTTTCACCAAGTGTCTCCTGAAACTGCAGAGGCGTCCAGCTTCATTCTCACTGCCAGGTGAACTCAGCTGCACACAATTAGCCATCAATCAATCAGCCGACAGGCTGCACCTGCAGGAGCCAGCCCCACGCCAGGACTCCCAATTACATAACATTACATTACGATGCATTAGAGACGCTCCTATCCAGAGTGACAAGACATTACAGACGCTCCTATCCAGAGTGACACAACATTACAGACGCTCCTATCCAGAGTGACACGACATTACAGACGCTCCTATCCAGAGTGACAAGACATTACAGACATTACAGACGCTCCTATCCAGAGTGACACAACATTACAGATGCTCCTATCCAGAATGACACAACATTACAGACATAACAGACAGACCTATCCAGAATGACACGACATTACAGACATTACAGACGCTCCTATCCAGAGTGACACGACATTACAGACATAACAGACAGACCTATCCAAAGTGACACGACATTACAGACATGACAGACAGACCTATCCAGAATGACACGACATTACAGACATTACAGACATTACAGACGCTCCTATCCAGAGAGACACGCAGCAGTGGAGAACATCCGTGTTTGTCCCAGGAATACAAAAAATGCGATATCTCCAGGACAGCACAGAGGTCCACTTGTAATCACTGAGTGCTATGTAAACCTCACAACAAATTTCATTGTAACAGAAAAGGACATAACAACAGAGATAAACTTTACACCGCCGTACCTGTAAGAGTATCCAAAAGGGAATACGGTGAAAGAAAGAGGAATGAAAGTCGGTCCAAAGGGGTTCGGAGGAGGCCGGCTGCAGTCTGACGAGGAGCCTTCGCTCTGTGTCCGAAGATAGGCAGGATGCGTGTTGGGCTTATCGTGTGAGGAATTACAAAACATCATAAAATGAGTCCCATCGTGACGAAGGGCATATAATCGGGCTGCTCCCACTTTTACAGAATACTTAAAAAACCGCGTCAGATTCAATTCTGGTCAAAAATGAGATAAGTGCAGATTTGGAATCTTCAAATACTCGTCTATCGTTTGGCTATAAATCCATTCCGTATCACAATGAGTAAATATGAAACAAATGAAAAAATAGGAAATCTATATATATATATATATATATAGAAAGAGAGAGAGAGAGAGAGAGTCCAGTCACATTTCCTGTTTGTCCTCCGCTTTCTTTTTTGCTGGTTCATCACCTGTAGCTTTGTTGTGATGAAAATGGTGTATATGGTAACTGACCGTTCCTAGGCTCCGCCCACTGAAGTGACCACGGTCAAAACATTCCTTCAAGATGGCGCTACCCATAACGCTGCTGTATGCCAAGGCTGCAATACAGATGCTTTAGTGCAGCATACGAAACACAACTAAAACACAACCTCCTGTATAGTGTAAGAACTATGGACCTTTTCCGGAGGGAAAAAACCTTGGCCTGCCTTTCGTAGTCAGAAACGTTCTTGAGCAATGACACAGCCATTCATTTTAAGTTAGGAAGCATTGTTTGAGAGTGGCCAAGCACTGGGTAGCCACTGTGCAGAGGAGCTTTATTACTGTTGTAAATACAGGATTATAACTGTAAATGGTTGGCATTTATATAGCGCCTTTATCCAAAGTGCTGTACAATTGATGCTTCTCATTCACCCATTCATACACACACTCACACACCAACGGCGATTGGCTGCCATGCAAGGCACCGACCAGCTCATCAGGAGCATTTTAGGGGTTAGGTGTCTTGCTCAGGGACACTTCGGCACAGCCCGGGCGGGGGATCGAACCGGCAACCCTCCGACTGTCAGACAACTGCTCTTACTGCCTGAGCCATGTCGCCCCCACACAACAACTGTACATTGTGTTCTTTCATTGCAACAAATGCCTTAGCACAATGAATGAAGGATTACAGTAAATTAGTCGGTTAGCACTGTGCTAACAAATCAATAAGCCCCATCTGGGGAGGTAACATTGGTATATTACCGCTGTGACGAGAGAAATATAAATATTGATTTTGGGATCTTTTACAGTAATTCATTTTTCAATGCAGCGATTGGGGTTACCTTAGACGGGGGAGTACTGTGCTGCCTCTACGCAGAATTACAGAGGTACTTAAATCTGGCCTCCGAGGCCAGGGGCACAGCTGATAGATAACTGATTGATGAATGCACTGATTGAGTGGAGAGTCCCCTCACCTGGTGTCCTAGGTCTAAATCACTCACTGAATAGACTGAATTAACGCCAGAGGTTTTCAAATAATCTTTGCTTGATTGCTTCAGTTCTTACAGTGTCTGGGGGAAAAAAGGTGTGTGTAGGTTTAGCTTGCATATATCTGGTAGGAGGGAAAACCGTAAAATGTTCAGCGTTAAATCAACTCTTACACAGTACATGTCGTCCATATTGGATTCATATCTACTCTGCTGGAGTTAAATGAACACTGGACATTTTACAGTGCAGTCCTCTGGTGCCAGCAGGATGGGGAGAGGGTTACGTTAGCATAACATGTGAATTAATAATCCTCAAATTGTGATCTGAATTAATTTCTTTCCAATAGGACAGTTATGCATTAATTACATTAATTACACAGTTGGCTGGAGCGTAATTCCTGAGATGTTAAATCGTATGCGTGATACACACCCTTACTCATATTCCTCTGGCTCTGATAGGCCAGCTGGCATGCGGCCCATCGTCGGAATGCCAATGACGGCAAAAACAAAACTAACCAAAAATATTCTCGTGACTTTTTTGACAAAATGTAAAAATCGTCAGTAGAAACTCCCACCATGTATTTCCTGTGTCGGTTCTTTTGGGTGTGCTATCCTGAGAGAACACCTTTAACCTTCACTGCCGTGTCACTGTGACACACACACACACACACACACACGCACGCACACGCACGCACACACACACACACACACGTTCTCCACCTATTTTTAAGATAATTAAATGGTCAGCCCTTACTTGTATAGTATGCAGATCTCAGTTACCTTCCATTTAAGAAGTCTTTCAGATAATAGTTTCCTGCTTCTCTTTACTAACCAGTAAGTGTTTTTGGCATCTCCTGTACTTGCTAAAGTAATTGTTGCAGTGGCAATTTGCTACTGGCATGGCACATGGGAAACATCGCAGTCCTATGAACAAATAATCAACAACAAAGAAAATCACCAAAAATAAATGGGTTGCAAATCCTTTTAGACCCGGCCTCCTTCTAGGTCAAGCCAATTTCCCGAAACAATACCCTGTCTAAACTTGCGTGAAGTTACAAATTACACTTTAGTCCATTCCACTTTCGAATGACTTGTTGAAAACTGCCCATGAAGAACACCACAGATGAAGGCTCGCGTTAGCATAATCAATGATCAGTTTGGGAAGCTGACAGAAAGAACATCGAACACAATGGGAAAATCTATGCGTTTTAATTACCCGGTCTAAGTGGCACACACGGGAGGGGAAGTGGCGGATTTGTCTCATGCAGTGTTAGGCGGCCATCTTGGTGATTACATGTTGATGTGACATCACATCACAAGAGGGGAGCAGGTGGAACGCTGAAAAAGTGTGTGCGTGTTATCACTTGCGGTGAAAAGTGTTATATGCTTTAGAAAATTGAAATAGGTGTGTGTGTGTGTGTGTGTTGTGTACATGAGTGTACACTCTCTACTCTCTATCAACTGTGAGGGGAAAACTGTGAAAGCGATATATGACATAGAGAATTGAGATCCCTGCGCAGATATTATAAGATCTGTACCCACAGTAGCCCAAGGGCATTTAATTTAATCTGATACGCCTCGTAGAACATTCCGGCAAAACGGTGATGGCTGCTTCCCTGACGCCGACTGCATCCATCCGTTTCCTGTTCGAGTACCATGTCACGTATCGAGCCCTTACTGGATACAACTCACACGATTGGGTACTTCTCCACGTCGTTCTGCACATCGTTTACTGAACGTACAAGTTACTGGTACGTCCGTTTACTTAGTTGCCTCGTAGCTAGATATTTTAGGTATCAAGGTAGTTAACTAGGATATCTACCTATAATCTGCCATAATGGCTCCTTTAGCCAGCAGGCCAATAACGGGTAAGAATATCCCCCGCAGGTCTTCCGTGAATAAGCACGTACTTAGTGTTGTATCCAATGCGGGGTCGGTGCATCGTACAGCACTTGACCCGGAAACAGATGAACGCAGCCAGCACTGTGGATGTCGCCAGCATCGATACACCGGCCCGTTAGTTCCCTTTGCAGCTGACTCCCAGTGTTGCGCTCCAAGTGTTGCGGGATGATGGTGTACGGTAGTAAAGATAAATGGCTGGCATTTATATAGCGCTTTTATCCAAAGTGCTGTACAATTGATGCTTCTCATTCAGCCATTCACGCACACAACGATCGGCCACCACGCAAGGCACCAACCAGCTCGTCAGGAGCATTTAGGGGTTCGGTGTTTTGCTCAGGGGTAGGCCACCCTACCTTTCTTCCCTCAATGGCACAGCCCTGTCCGTAGGAAAATGACTTTCTGCGCTACTTCAGTGGAGCAGCGCGCTGTCTGTGAACGCGCTAAACATAGGGAGGGGGTGCGCACCTCCCTCCCTGGCTCGATTTGGGGAAGCAGCGTGACCCTCCCAAATCACTGTCGGCGAAAGCGAAAAGATCTGCATTTCATTTGAAAGGGCTGGAGACGGCGGTTCTGGAAGGGGGGTGGGGGAGAGAGAGAGAGAGTGAGCGAGGCTTAATCCGGATTCAGTGTCCCCGGTCCCCCCTTGCTCAAAATAAACCCTTGCCGAATTCAGACTGGTGCTCCTGGGTTTGGGGAGATGTGCTCATTTCAGGTGATAGCTGATAGCACTCTGCCACCCTGGGGCAAGGGGTGGTTAAGGGGGGGGGGGGTGATTTGCATAATCTTCACGGATGCACTTACAACACCACATCACATCGGGGGGGGACACCAGAGAGGATCTCTTAATTAAAAACAAGATCGCGTTTTTAATTAACTTCCCTCTCAAAGCCCCAGGGTGGTTATGCATGTGATAATCACTGGGTCACTCCCGTTTGGCCCATCCCAGAATCCCCCTCTTCTTTTCCTCTTCTTCTCTCTTTCTGAGAGAGAGAGAAAGACAGAGACAGAGAGAGAGGGGGAGAGAGGGAGGGGGAGAGAGAGACAGAGAGAGAGGGGGGGAGAGAGGGAGAGAGAGAGGGAGAGAGAGAGAAAGGAGGAGAGAGAGAAGGAAAGGGGGGAGAGCAAGAGAGAGCAAAAAGTTGGACTTTTTCAGTTCAGTCCACTCAAACTTTGAATACTTCCGAGCAGTGAAGAAAGTAAGACCTGATTTGAATACAGGGAGAAACACAATCAAAGCGGGCATAGTTTCTATGTGACCTGTCTCTGTATTTAGATGTATATTTATATGAGCAATCGATTGCAGCGCCTCGGTTCAGTTCTACGGCTCCAGTAAGACAGAGAAATACCACACTTTCCATTATTGGAAAGATTTTTAAACCCCTGCGCCGACTTTTCATTCCTTCATTTCTATTACATTACTGTCTGTTTTAGCCCCGCTTTAATGGATATACAGTCTCCCCGATGGCGTCACGGTGAAAATGGAATATCAGGTGCTTCTCATTCATTACCACTTTAATTATCTGTCCTGTATCTGCCTCCCAGAAAATTAAAAGTGCAGGGACTGCATAAAGAAAGGGCTTTGTGGCAGAGTCACACCGCCGGTCTGGCCAGCCTTCCTCACGGGCAGGAGAATTGAATTATATCATCGATCAGACAGGAATTAAATCCGGAAAACAGAGTGAATTTAATGTGATTGAGGATTTTTTTTTTCTTTTCCCACTGGCGTAGAAATATATATTATTTTATTTTATTTTATCACTTTTTTTTTTTTTTTTTTATTGAGGAAGGGGGCAATTGCACAAAAAAATCTATTCAAATAGAAAAGGCTCACCTTCTTATGCCGAAAGTCAGTTAACCCTTCGGCTACTGGTCTCCGGCACACTGGGAATGGTGACTGCAGGTCTGGAGACAATCAATCATGTGAAAAAAATCATTCAACAGCTAAAGAGCTTTTCCAGTCCCTAATTTGTAGGATCAGGTGTGCCAAAATAGGATTTAAATGAAAACCTTGGTGTAAACCATTGGTACAAAACACAATATTTGCAGATATTCGGGGATTCCTTCCTTTTCCGACACACTTTGTCTCAAGATTTTTATATTGCAACAACAATTGTTGGCGTCAATATGACCCAAAACATGAAAAAAGCATTCATAAAAAACATATAAGTGGGATAAGTAAGCATTTGTTCTCTGCCTTTGAAAGACAAACTGTGAACTGCCCTGAGAGTTCTTTTTCTTCTCCAACCAAGTTTATTCCATTCACTGAGGTCCTACAGATAAATATAGACAGACGTTTTGAAAGAACATTTTGTTCTCATTCTAAATGGGGAAGGAAGTTCTGGGCTACTGGATGTCTGCATTCATGTTATGTTACAGGAAAGGAAAATCTTGTTGAAAATAATGCTTTTGAAGTGGACTGAGTGACCGATGCTGAAATCAGAGGCTGAGTGAGAAACATCATTAGCCATATTAATGAACCACAGGTAACAAAAAGTAGTCTAATTCAACAGCTAAAGAGCTTTTCAAGCCCCTAATTTGTAGAATCAGGTGTACCAAAATAGGGTTGAAATCAATACCTTGGTGTAAACCATTGGTATAAAACACAGTATTTGCTGATATTTGTGTATTCCTTCCTTTTCCTTTCAAATAGGAGCCAATTAAGATCTTGAGAACAAGCTGTATAGATCTGTTAACCAATCAACATCTGAAATGAATCAGCAATGCTGAAGCACTGTGACTATCAGCAGATACTGGGGCATGAAACAGGGTTACTGAGTTAGCGGGATGACTGCACTTCCAAAACCTGGACCTGCAAAACTGGAACATGGACTGAAGTAAAAAGAGCTGATCAGAGCTTAGTTATCTTACTTACTTACTTACTCAGTAATCCTGCTCATTTAGGAATCGTGCTAACTCAGTAATCCAGCTAACTCAGTTATCCATTTTACTCAGTAATCCAGCTAACTCAGGAATCCAGCTAACTCAGGAATCCTGCTAACTCAGTTATCCATTTTACTCAGTAATCCTGCTAACTCAGTAATCTAGCTAACTCAGTTATCCAGCTAACTATATAATCCATCTTTGTAGAACAGGCCACAGAACTCTTACAGGTACGGCGTGACTTATTAATTTGATTGATTCTCATAATGGTTCAGTAATTACCTGAACACGTTCATCCAATTTCAAACTCTTTCCCGTGCGCACTCTACATTTAGTTACTGTCATTGGAGGAAGGGCGGATCTGAAGCGCATTATTCCTTTATACGTCTTTGCATTGTTAAACATTGACTTTCCAGTGCAGCCTCTAAATCCTACTCACGGTGTCTAATGGAAGTAAAGCCGATATTCTTTTCCCCTTATCCTCTCACAAAGACTGCGATAATTTCATCGTAATGGCCAGGTTGGAACCCCGACGTCCCCGACCACAAACCAAAAAAGATATTTGTTATCTCTGACAAAAAGTTCCTTTCAGGAGGAATCATTTGGGCTGAATTGATTTTGCTCTTCAGGCCTGGCGCTCATTAGCGGCTGGGGATTGCTGATGGCTGCCGGGGCCTCGTTGGACAGCTGTAATTTCCTCGGAGAAAGCGCGTCCGTCAGGCGTTTTTGTGTGGGGTTTTTTTTTTTTTTAACGAGAGGTGTTCCAACCATTTCTTCCCCCATCACTGAGGATATTAGTGCTGTCGCGGCTCTTAGTCGACAGATCGAGGGCTGTACAGGCCTGGTGATAGGCTGCTGTAGCAGCTCTTAGTCGACAGATCGGGGGCTGTACAGGCCTGGTGATAGGCTGCTGCAGCAGGTCTTAGTCGACAGATCGGGGGCTGTACAGGCCTGGTGATAGGCTGCTGCAGCAGGTCTTAGTCGACAGATCGAGGGCTGTACAGGCCTGGTGATAGGCCGCTGCAGCAGGTCTTAGTCGACAGGTCGAGGGCTGTACAGGCCTGGCGATAGGCTTGTGGACTTGGGCAGGGCAGGCAGCCTCCTGGCAGGGTGATGTCATCGTCCGGGCTCAGATATGAGATATGGTGTTCCTCCGCTCTTCGTGAACTGTGCAGGAAAAACAAACAGAGTGGCGCTGGAGGGCGATAAAACAAACCCGTCCCAAGGTAACGGTGAGCGAAACCCGGGACATTTATTTCACCGGCGCGTCGGCGCGAGAGGAGAAGAAGACGAAGACGAAGGAGGTGCGGCCTCGGGCCTATTCCTCAAACGCGCGCGATACGGCGGCGTGCGCTGTACGGCGGCATCTGCACCGGGCCCTCTCCCGCCAGACTGAGTCCATCTGAGCCCCTGTCACCGGGGCCCTTTATTCCCCTTCTTCTCCTTCATCAAGGCCGGGTTCGCTTCGGCTTTCCTCCCCGTCGCTGACCACCATCATTTACAGGTTCTCTGTTACGCTCCAGTGTCCAAATAATCAAGCAGGGAGCTTCTCGTCACTGGGTCACAAGCGCTACGCTACTGTACAAAGGTACACAGCCCTTAGGCCAAATTGTATGTGTTTTTATAAATTAATCAATTTCATATTTTTACACGGTGTAGAGTAATGTGTTGTCTGTCATGGCATTGTGTCTTTCACTGCGGTAAAGCATGTTGTGCTGTATGTTTGAGAAGTGTTATACAAATAAAGGTGTTATTACTACTCTTAATAGTTGTAGTACTATTAGTATAAGTAGTAGTAGCAGTAGCAGTAGCAGCAGCAGCAGTAGTAGTAGCAGTAGTAGTAGTAGTTGTAGTAGTAGTAGTAGCAGCAGCAGTAGTAGTAGTAGTAGTAGTAGCAGCAGTAGTAGTAGTAGTAGCAGTAGTAGCAGTAGTAGTAGTAGTAGTAGCAGCAGCAGTAGCAGTAGTAGTAGCAGTAGTAGTAGTAGTAGTAGTAGCAGCAGCAGTAGCAGTCGTAGTAGTAGTAATAGTAGTAGTAGTAGTAGTAGTAGTAGTAGCAGCAGTAGTAGTAGTAGTAGTAGTAGTAGTAGCAGTAGTAGTAGTAGTAGTAGTAGTAGTAGTAGCAGCAGTAGTAGTAGTAGTAGTAGTAGTAGTAGCAGTAGTAGCAGTAGTAGTAGTAGTAGTAGTAGCAGTAGTAGTAGTAGTAGTAGTAGCAGCAGCAGTAGCAGTAGTAGTAGTAGTAGTAGCAGTAGTAGTAGTAGTAGTAGTAGTAGTAGTAGTAGTAGCAGTAGCAGTAGCAGTAGTAAGAGCATTATACCTGACACAGGAAGCTCAGCAGAGAAAAGGCTGGAGTGTCATATGTCTACATTCAGACACTCACGGTATCTCAGATTATGCTCTTACAGTAGCAGTGCTCATATTCTGGATGAGCTGTTTTCATTGGCCGTGAAGCACCAGGTGCTGCTCATACTCCTGTCTCGGCACTGTAAGCATTTATATGCAAATGCCCGCGCTTACATTCCTAAATACAGTGGAAAGTTTAGTCGTCAGCTAAATTAATTAAAAGAATTATCTTTGCATGGAGAGGAAATAAATAACACGTGCATTAATGTAAAAGGTGAAGATGAGGATAAGTGTCTATTCCAAAGCAAACGTACAGTGCCAGTGTATTAATAATGTCTGGAAAATGAAACCGCAGCTAATCATGCAAGGCTTGCAATTAGCGATAAACAGATTGCTAGCAGTCATACTGGTTAGCGCACCTCGAGGCAGTTTGACCCAAGCATCATTACAGAGCATTATTAATTTTTTCTTAGCCTGAGGGAGTTTACACAGCTAATAATCTTACAAGTTGTCTGTTTGCGAAGCTGAAAATCTAGCCCAGACAGACAGCTCACGGATAGAACAGAGACTCTCCCACCCAAGTTTATTTCAGGGAATGTTCCAGTGTGTAAAGGCAAATTTTGGGTTCCATAGTTTACATGTCTTAAAGCACCTCTGAGTACCAGATGAAGTGACAAGTCTGACGAATGAGTTTCTTGCCACAGAGCAGTATACCTGGACTATGAGAGGCAGGTGTGCTGCCCAGCAGCAAAGCATATACGCCAGGTTATCTCCGGGCTTCCCGTTCTTCACAAGCACCTTTACTCTCTATCTTTATGAAACGTCCTACATTTTCCAGTTACAACTTTTGAAAATAACTGCACTCAGGTAAGGTAAGTTGTCACCTGTGTCTGAGGGGATCCTTACAGTTTGGTGACCCCGCAGAATATAAATTGTTACATATCTCAGTGACCCCGCAGAATATAAATTGTTACATATCTCAGTGACCCCGCAGAATATAAATTGTTACATATCTCAGTGACCCCACAGAATATGACTCGTTACACATCTTGGCTACCCAGCAGTTGTCTCAAGACTGTGTTTTGCCAAAATCTAAACATCCAAACTCTCATATCTTGAGAAATATTAACTCAATCATATCAAGTGATGCCTCATTTTGTAGCTCTTATTCTGTACTTTCACACGCAACGATAGCACGGAGCCAGTCACTTAGTATTCCTTCGAAGGGAGCGTGTCTGGCTCCTGTAGCAGCAGCGGTGGGAACATTACAGGGCGGGACAGCAGGGCTGAAGGGGGTGGGTCTGGCCCCTATAGCAGCGGTGGGAACATTACAGGGCGGAACAGCGGGGCTGAAGAGGGTGGGTCTGGCCCCTATAGCAGTGGAGAGAATGTTACAAGGCGGGACAGCGGGGCTGAAGAGGGTGGGTCTGGCCCCTATAGCAGTGGAGAGAATGTTACCGGGCGGAACAGCGGGGCTGAAGGGGGTGGGTCTGGCCCCTATAGCAGTGGAGAGAATGTTACAGGGCGGGACAGCAGGGCTGAAGAGGGTGGGTCTGGCCCCTATAGCAGTGGAGAGAATGTTACAGGGCAGAACAGCAGGGCTGAAGGGGGTGGGTCTGGCCCCTATAGCAGTGGAGAGAATGTTACCGGGCGGAACAGCAGGGCTGAAGGGGGTGGGTCTGGCCCCTATAGCAGTGGAGAGAATGTTACCGGGCGGGACAGCAGGGCTGAAGGGGGTGGGTCTGGCCCCTATAGCAGTGGAGAGAATGTTACAGGGCGGGACAGCGGGGCTGAAGAGGGTGGGTCTGGCCCCTATAGTAGTGGACAGAATGTTACAGGGCGGAACAGCGGGGCTGAAGAGGGTGGGTCTGGCCCCTATAGCAGTGGAGAGAATGTTACCGGGCGGGACAGCAGGGCTGAAGGGGGTGGGTCTGGCCCCTATAGCAGTGGAGAGAATGTTACAGGGCGGAACAGCGGGGCTGAAGAGGGTGGGTCTGGCCCCTATAGCAGTGGAGAGAATGTTACAGGGCGGGACAGCAGGGCTGAAGGGGGTGGGTCTGGCCCCTATAGCAGTGGAGAGAATGTTACAGGGCGGGACAGCAGGGCTGAAGAGGGTGGGTCTGGTCCCTATAGTAGTGGAGAGAATGTTACAGGGCGGGACAGCGGGGCCGGATCATCCCCCGCTCAGCACCAGGCCAGAGGGCCGCTCCGTTGCACGCTCTGTGCCGGAAGCTTCCGGGCTGGCAGCCGCGGAGGCCCCCCTCCACCGCGAGGTCACGGACACGCGGTCGTCCGCCCAGCGCCGGTCCAGCTCGCAAACTCCGCTAATTTGGCGCTGTGGGAAGGCGCAGGGACGCGTGGAGGCTCTGTTGCTGTGACCGTGAAGCGGGGCTTTGTTGTTTTTAAGGGGGTGTTTTTGCTTCGTTATAATGAGTTCATCACTGCAGTGTCTCCCCCCCCCCCCCCTCCCCACCCCTCCCGGAGCTGCTAAACAGCGATTCTGCATTCCGGTCCAGGTTAGGCGGAGACGAGCGCTATTTGGGAGCTTTGAGTGACAGGTGCCCAGGTCCTCCAAAGACTGTCATCAACCCCACAAAGTCACCTGCCCTGAAGCGGGATCTCGTGTGTTTCTTGCTGCTTATGAACTTGAGTGAGAAAAGCGGGCCGCTGAAATGTGACTGACTTGTCACAACAGTGTCTTTCCTCTTCAATCGTCTCCATCCATCGGCACATCGATACACTACATGCGTCAGTAATTGATCGAAGAGGTATCCATGGAAACGGCTTAACTAAGCCTCTGATCCGAGTCCTTCATTTTCGGTTTTCATGTTCCATTTCATTTTCTGCAGATCGATTATAAGTGATATATTATCTCGGAAGTAAGGGTTCCAAAATGCCCCTTTGTGTTTCCACGGAGGAGCCCTGTCTAATGCAGCCAGAATGGTTAAATCTGGGAGCTTTCATTTGTTTCACACCTACCGTAAAGGGGTTCCATAAAGAACTAGAAATGGTTCCCCTATGGAGGCAAGCCAAAAAAAAGGCTGCAGTGTCGCACATGAAGTTCATTGCAAAATGATTCCCTCTACAGTATGTCAGCCATCTTCCACAAAATGGTAAATATAACCAACTATGAAAATGAAAACTAAGAACCTGAAACACATCTTGAAAGGATTTGACCAGAGCAGAGAGGCGGGGATAATCCAGGACCATGGACAGCACACACACAGCTGAGTTTGACTGCCAAACTGTGGCATGTATCCTTCATCAGGCCTGTTCATACAGTGGAGACTTTTGGAGGATATTTCAGGAGTCCAGTTGGCAACAGGAGTCAGTTTCAGGTAAGGAGATCAGCACTATCCCACAGACTAGAAGCCATCCCTTCCTGGGTACTTTAGAGCCAGTTATGCACTGCCTTCTGCGACCTGTAGTCACAGCAGTGTTTCTCAACTCCAGTACTTGGGGCCCACTTGCCAGAAGGTTTCGGTTGTGACCAGGAACTCACACATCTGATTTAATGACTGAACCAATCAAACCACCAAAAATACCCTTGATTAGTTAAATCAGATGTGTGAGTTCCTGGTTACAGCAAAAACCTTCTGGCAAGTGGGACTGGAGTTGAGAGAACACAGTCTGCAATGCCTTCCTCAGGAGTCAGGCCATACCACTATGCCTTCTGGGACTTGTAGTCACAGTCTGCAGTGTCATCCTACAGGAGTCAGGCCATACCACTGTGCCTTCTGGGACTTGTAGTCACCATGTGAAGTGCCATCCTCAGGAATCAGGCCAATTTTTTTCTAAACCACACAGCAGGCAATTAAACTGACCAGTCAACCCATTTCATTGTTCTTTTATCTTATCCTGGTATCCAAAGATACCACAAAGTTACCGCAGCTATGTAGTGCGATGTTGTGATATACAGTAAATGCCAGGGTCTATATGAATAAATGAGCCAAGTATCAGGTTTTAACAAGTTATTTCAAGAAGAATAGCTGCAGCAAGTAATAAAAAACCATATTACAATGCAACATAAACCATAAAATATACAAGAAATACAAACTGAAAAAATAATATAAATGTTAATGGCCTTTGTGCAGCTATTTTGTATCGAATAGCAATGAATTTGTTTTATGTCTAGGAAGTCAGTAAACGTGTTTGTACAAGAACATTTGGAACATCATAGTCGGAAATCTGTATGTGGGTTTGAAATGTGATCCCTGCCAAGAAAAAATAAACTTTTTAGGTTATTACGAAAATAACTGATTGCATCTAGCTGCATCCATAGTTTTTGCAAATCTTTGCTATTGGTTAAATGTCAAATCCAAACAATAACAAAAAACCACACTGCTTTCCTTCACCTTGATATCGACAATCTCTCAGTTTCAGAAATACCTTGTTCGCCCTGCGAGGCTGTGATTATACACAGTTTCGGGTAGAGTTTGTCACCGGAGTAAAATTATCTAATCAAGTTAGACCGTGGCTGCCATCACCTTGCTGAAAGTGCTGCCTCTCTACAGTACAAAATGGAGGGTCTCTCAGAGTTGTCAAATAACAATTAGCAGAAATAGCCAGCGGTGCATAATGACAGCTCTGAATCCTTCGTTTTGAAGGGTTAACGCGTTCTCTCTGTCCCCGCTAATGGTGGGCTCTGACGCACAGACGAGGTGAGTCACTGGGAGGAGAAGGAGGCTGAGGCTGGGGATTATGGGATGCGGCGTGGAATGCCTAATTGCGCATGCGAGGACTCGACACGCATTGCTAGGCCCAGCTCAGTTTTCATTTCTGCCCAGAGTTCTGGTTTGAACACGACACCCGTCAAGCATTGCGTGTTCACAGCTGCCCTCATCAGGGGCTGGTGACCAGACGCACACAGACACACACACACACACACACACACACACACACACACACACACACAGACGCACACACACAGACACACACACACACACTCCCTCTCTCACACAGACACACTCACATGCACAGACACACACGCACTCCTGCAGCCATGCATGCAGGCACAAACACGCACGCACACACACACACAGACAGACCCCATATCTGATTTCACAATGAATGTTTGCCTTAGGCTTTCTCCATCAGAGTCAGATTTCTAAAGCGCTGAGAGTACATTATTACATTATTACATTATTACATCATTACATTATTGGCATTTGGCAGACGCTCTTATCCAGAGTGATGTACAGTTGATTAGACTAAGCAGGAGACAATCCTCCCCTGGAGCAATGCAGGGTTAAGGGCCTTGCTCAAAGGTCCAACGGCTGTGCGGATCTGGTTGTGGGGTTAGAACCACCGACCTTGCGCGTCCCAGTCATTTGCCTTAACCACTACGCTACAGGCCGCCCTACGTATATCTGCTCAGGTCGGAAAGCCGGCGTTCCAGCATGCCAGGGGTCTATCCGGTCCCTGCGGCTGTTGCAGCCACTCCTTTCTGCTGAAAGAATAAGACGGCCAAAGGTCCATCTGACATGACGCCGCCTTCAGGAAAGCGAAAGCAAGTGTAGTAACAGACGGGCAGATTGAGGTGTTTGTGAATAATGAATGAGTGCTTACTTTTAAACTCTCTCCGTATTGAGGAATTGGCTTTCTTCACAACACGCTTGAATGACGGTTTCTCATTAGCTCATTCTTGCGAAGATATTTTTTGAAGGAGGTCTTGAATTAGTTTTTGCTCTCGCGCAGGACGGTCGTGACTGCTGTCTGATCTGGCTCCACGGTGGCGGAACGACCTCCTCGTGGAGGTCAGGACAGCTGAGACTCTTGACCGCCTTCAAGCACAGACTGAAGACACGCCTCTTTAAAATGCCCCCCTCCTACATCCCTGTAATCACTAATTAATTGGTAGTTGTTTTTCTTCAGTTCTTACAATATTGTGCTACTGCTACTTTTGTTTGGCTATGTGAGTTGTTTATTGTTCTTACGCTAGCGTAAATAATTCCATCGTATTGTGCTGTGTAAAAACGGTTTTAGATCCATTGTCAGACTAATATACAAGGCCCAAGTCCTTATCTTTGTTGTATTCTCAGCCCTTGAAACTTTACTTCCCTCAAGGGCTATCAGAGCGCTTGTTCCTGGTGATGGGGATGCACTCTGCACTTTACTCTGGAAAAGAGCATCTGCCAAATGCTAATAATGTAATGCAATGTAATTTTGGGTGGAGCATGTAGTGACAATGGCTTGTGAAATTGCACTATACAAATACATTTTTATTTGATTTGATATTGGCAAGCTTGTTTTTCGTAAAGCCAATATTTGCATTCAACTAAAACCTTTCTTCCAAAATAACAGCACGTGATTGGAGGAAGTGATCCCTCATCGGAACGTGCAGCAGAGCTAAAACACGTTTCCCCCCCAAAAAAACAACAAAAACAAACCAAGGGCAGGCAGGAAGCAGCATGTGGCTGATACAGACAGAGAAAATAGGCTTCGGGCTCAGCGACTAACCAACATGAGGGCCTGGGTGTTTTTTTATGTTTTATTTAAAATGTATTTTATTTTATTTTTAACACCACATCTGAATCAACATCACTACCACTATTTCTCGGGCCCATCCGACAACATTTGAAACATATATATTTCGGTGCAATCCCGCACTGGGAAATTGAGGGTGTTCCAGAAGATAAAGCGGGGTTTGGAGCAGTGTTGGGCAGTTGGGGGAGCAGTGTTGGGGGGTTGGGGGAGCAGTGTTGGGCGGTTGGGGGAGCAGTGTTGGGGGGGTGGGGGAGCAGTGTCGGGGGGTTGGGGGAGCAGTGTTGGGCGGTTGGGGGAGCAGTGTTTGGGGGTTGGGGGAGCAGTGTTGGGGGATTGGGGGAGCAGTGTTGGGCGGTTGGGGGAGCAGTGTTGGCGGTTGGGGGAGCAGTGTTGGGCGGTTGGGGGAGCAGTGTTGGGGGTTGGGGGAGCAGTGTTGGGGGAGCAGTGTTGGGCGGTTGGGGGAGCAGTGTTGGGGCGTTGGGGGAGCAGTGTTGGGCGGTTGGGGGAGCAGTGTTGGGGGGTTGGGGGAGCAGTGTTTGGGGGTTGGGGGAGCAGTGTTGGGGGTTAGGGGAGCAGTGTTGGGGGGTTGGGGGAGCAGTGTTGGGGGGTTGAGGGAGCAGTGTTGGGCGGTTGGGGGAGCAGTGTTGGGGGGTTGGGGGAGCAGTGTTGGGCGGTTGGGGGTGCAGTGTTGGGGGGTTGGGGGAGCAGTGTTTGGGGGTTGGGGGAGCAGTGTTGGGGGTTGGGGGAGCAGTGTTGGGCGGTTGGGGGAGCAGTGTTGGGGGGTTGGGGGAGCAGTGTTGGGCGGTTGGGGGAGCAGTGTTGGGCGGTTGGGGGAGCAGTGTTTGGGGGTTGGGGGAGCAGTGTTGGGGGGTTGGGGGAGCAGTGTTGGGGGGTTGGGGGAGCAGTGTTGGGCGGTTGGGGGAGCAGTGTTGGCGGTTGGGGGAGCAGTGTTGGGCGGTTGGGGGAGCAGTGTTTGGGGGTTGGGGGAGCAGTGTTGGGGGGTTGGGGGAGCAGTGTTGGGGGGTTGGGGGAGCAGTGTTGGGCGGTTGGGGGAGCAGTGTTGGCGGTTGGGGGAGCAGTGTTGGGCGGTTGGGGGAGCAGTGTTGGGGGAGCTGTGTTGGGGGGTTGGGGGAGCAGTGTTGGGGGTTGGGGGAGCAGTGTCGGGGGGTTGGGGGAGCAGTGTTGGGCGGTTGGGGGAGCAGTGTCGGGGGGTTGGGGGAGCAGTGTTGGGCGGTTGGGGGAGCAGTGTTGGGCGGTTGGGGGAGCAGTGTCGGGGGGTTGGGGGAGCAGTGTTGGGCGGTTGGGGGAGCAGTGTTGGGCGTTGGGGGTGGGCACGATGCAGGGTGTTTTATTTCCCGAATCCTCCGGGAGAAAGGGAGCCTCAGTGGGCTCGCTCATCCCGTAATAATCCACTCTTCCCGCCGCCTCAACATAAATATTCCCCCAACGTGTTGACGGAGCTCGACGACATTACGCGCAAATGGCCTTATTTTTTAAAAGACACAGCTGTTTCAGCGCTATCACGCTCGGTCTGAGGGGAGACGGTCGCCTCAGTGGCCCACGCTCCCCTGGTGTCTGCAGCGAGAGGCATATTTCAGCAGCGCTCATTGCAACGCTCTCCCTCCCTCCCTCCCTCCCTCTCTCTCTTTCACTCTCGCTCCCTCCCTCTATCATCCTCTCTACCTCCCTCTCTCTTTCATTCTCTCTCCTTCCCTCTCTCTATTTTTCATTCTCCTTCCCTCTCTCTCTCTTTCATTCTCTCTCTCTCCTTCTCTCTCCCCTCTCTCTCTTTCATTCTCTCTCTCTACCTCTCTACCTCTCTCTCTCTCTCTCTCTCTCTCTCTCTCTCTCTCTCTCTCTCCAATGATTGCATTTAAATGAATCTGGTGAGGCGTTGGGTGATTTATCGGCCTGACGGAAGCTCTCAGGCACGTGGTTTCTCAGCATATTCAATTTCACACGGGCCTGTCGTTCGGCGAGCATATGCTGAGCTTCACGACAACTTTACGCGGCTACGCTACGCTATGCTACGCTACGCCCAGCGCGGAAACACAACATTATTACAGCGCGGGGCCCAGAGACACGCTCTTCTGCCCCAACCCACTGGTCTCATTACAGCGTGTTCGGCTGTCTTCACACCATGAGCGCGGATTTATAGCATTGCATTACTTGTCATTTGGCTGACGCTTTTATCCAAAGTGACTTACAGTTGATTAGACTAAGCAGGAGACAATCCTCCACTGGAGAAATGCAGGCTTAAGGGCCTTGCTCAAGGGCCCAAGGGCTGTGCGGATGTTATTGTGGCTCCACCGGGGATCGAATCGATGACCTTGCGGGTCCCAATCATGTATGTTTCTGGCTTTATTGTCTTCCCCCTCGCTCGTCTCCCGGTCTCTCAGTGACCCCCGGAGGAGCCCCATCGGGGTGGAGTGAGGAAGAGAGTGAGGAAGAGAGTGAGGAAGAGAGTGAGGAAGAGTGAGGAAGAGTGTGAGGAAGAGAGTGAGGAAGAGTGAGGAAGAGAGTGAGGAAGAGTGTGAGGAAGAGTGTGAGGAAGAGAGTGAGGAAGAGTGTGAGGGAGAGTGTGAGGAAGAGTGAGTCAGACAGGAGCCACAGTCTATCAGCTCAGCCTGTCTCCACCTCTCCGTGACCTCGAACCCGAAACCCGAAACACGCCCCCCCCCCCCCCCCCCCGTCCACAGCACCGATCCCCAGGGCAGGCGCACCGCGGGAGCGGAACCTTCCTTTCCTTCCGTGTCAGCTCTGACTTCCCGATCCACAGCTCCTCACACTGCAGGCATCCTGACCCCGCAGTCAGATTCAGTCTCCCGTCGAATTAATGTTCCTCGACCAACTTATTATATATGATGACAACTCAATTTATTAGACTCGTTAAATAGAGGTTTTCCACCCTTCTTGAGAATTCCTTTATTTATTTATTTATTTTACGTTTTTAGGGAAATTCAAGGGTTTTTTTTTTTTTTATGCGGAACTGATGATGTGCAGTACATAAGTCATTAAAGTACACAGGTCATACTGAATTGTATCAACTCAGTGTAGATTTGGCCCCAGTTGGATACTGTATCTACTCTATTAGTGTTGAATTAACAATGGACATTTTACAGTGTGTGTGACATCAACCGCAACTCCACCAGTGCTACACTGTATTTTGTGAAATTCTCTAGTAATTAATTTGTAAAATGTCATGTGATCTGATACAGTGCTCACCGCGCGTACTTGAAACGCGGTAAAGTGCCGTCTTCAGCGACTCCAGACAAGTTTACCTTCCCGCCCGCCAGCGTGCCTTGATTATTTCGTCTGAACAAGCCGTCCTCTTCATTTCCTCTCTGTGTGAATACACCAGCCCTGCGTCTGATGACCGCGAGGATTACCGAACATGACTACTTGACATCGAACAGGATGTGGACCAAGAGGCAATTTGTCTTGCTTTTCTTTTTGCGGTGTGGGGGGATAGCGTTTCGGTGATGTCATACGGCAGGTTGTGTGGACAGTTACACAGACGCCTCCCGGGTAGAGTGACATAGCGTGATGGATACTGTGTGATCAGAGAGAGAGAGAGATTCATTTCACTCCTGAGGTAGCGTGAAATGCCCCATTGTTAACGCATCAAAGGAAGCCAGTCATACAAAACCTGGGTGTTCATGTTCAACACCAGCAGCCATACCTCCCGGTATGCTTCCCGCTTCTCAAACTGCTGAAGCTAATAACCATACCACCCTGTACCCTTCTCATGGCTAACTGCTGAAGCTAAACAGCCTTCCACCCTGTACCCTTCTCATGGCTAACTGCTGAAGCTAAACAGCCTTCCCCCCTGTACCCTTCTCATGGCTAACTGCTGAAGCTAAACAGCCTTCCCCCCTGTGCTCTTCTCAAATCAAGCATCTGAAGCTAAGCAGCCATACCAACCTGAACCCTTCTCATGGCTAACTGCTGAAGCTAAGTAGCCATACCACCCTGTACCCTTCTCATGGCTAACTGCTGAAGCTAAACAGCCTTCCACCCTGTACCCTTCTCATGGCTAACCGCTGAAGCTAAGCAGCCATACCAACCTGAACCCTTCCCATGGATAACTGCTGAAGCTAATAACCACACCACCCTGTACCCTTCTCATGGCTAACTGCTGAAGCTAAGCAGCCACACCACCCTGTACTCTTCTCATGGCTAACTGCTGAAGCTAAGCAGCCATACCACCCTGGACCCTTCTCATGGCTAACTGCTGAAGCTAAGCAGCCATACCACCCTGGACCATTCTCATGGCTAACTGCTGAAGCTAAGCAGCCATACCACCCTGGACCATTCTCATGGCTAACTGCTGAAGCTAAGCAGCCATACCACCCTGGACCCTTCTCATGGCTAACTGCTGAAGCTAAGCAGCCATACCACCCTGGACCATTCTCATGGCTAACTGCTGAAGCTAAGCAGCCATACCACCCTGTACCCTTCTCATGGCTAACTGCTGAAGCTAAGTAGCCATACCACCCTGTACCCTTCTCATGGCTAACTGCTGAAGCAACAGTCATACCACACTGTAAGCTTCTCATGGCTAACTGCTGAAGCTAAGTAGCCATACCACCCTGTACTCTTCTCATGGCTAACTGCTGAAGCTAAGTAGCCATACCACCCTGTACCCTTCTCATGGCTAACCGCTGAAGCTAAGTAGCCATACCACCCTGTACTCTTCTCATGGCTAACTGCTGAAGCTAAGCAGCCATACCACCCTGTACCCTTCTCATGGCTAACTGCTGACGCTAAGTAGCCATACCACCCTGTACTCTTCTCATGGCTAACTGCTGAAGCTAATAACCACACCACCCTGGACCCTTCTCATGGCTAACTGCTGAAGCTAAGCAGCCATACCACCCTGTACCCTTCTCATGGCTAACTGCTGAAGCAACAGTCATACCACCCTGTACTCTTCTCATGGCTAACTGCTGAAGCAACAGTCATACCACACTGTAAGCTTCTCATGGCTAACTGCTGAAGCTAAGCAGGAGAGGACTTGGTTAGTGTGTATAGGAAGTGAACGCTGGGATAAAGGTCATTGCTGGATGAAGAGCAGGCACTCGTCCCTCCTGACTGCATAGATTTCCAATGCCCCAGCGCGGTCATGGGGCCTCTCTGCGGCAGACGGGGCCGTCCGTCGGGTGAAACGCTAAACGGAGGTCCTGACCTGAGTTTTGGTCATTAAAATGTCCTCGCCACTTTCTAAATGAACAAGTAGGGGTGCTAAACCCCGGCACCTGGTCAAATTCCCATGAAACTGCCTCTCTGCACAATGTCTGTGGCTACCTCCCCCCCCTACACAATCCTGTGCTTTCCTGGCTGATATTGATCAGTCATCACTGCTAAAAATAAAAAAAAAACACTTCAATGACCTACCTAGTTAAATAAAGGTACATAAAAAAAATACATACGTTGAAGCGTAAAAGCTTAAAAGCATAAAAGCAGAGAGCACTTCCTCCTCTCATTGATTAGTCTTCATTAATATTCATTCATCAGTTAAAAGCTTCTCAGCTTGTAAGTGGACCCCGCGTATTCCCTATTGGGTTTCTTATCGTAGCTGATTTAGCCTGCACTGTTCTTTTTTTTTAATCAATGTGGATTCATAACTTCACGCTAATACTTCTCACGATGGCCGACTAGCTGTTAGCTGAGTCTAGCTCTTCGTGAACTCCGCTGTATGTCCCCTAGGTTGTACGTACAGCAGCTGTGTAAAATATCACCTGCAGAATGGAGGCAATGTAATGTATTAGACACGGGCAAGCAGGCAGTTACTCTAAACTCTATCCGCAAACACAGACAGATGGATTGACGGACGGAAGGTCAGGCAGACACATAGACAGAAAGTCACTTTGATTTACAGCATCTTTGGGCTGAATTAATAGAGTAAATGTGAATATCTTTTCTCCTGCATAGCTCTGTTATTACAGCTTGAAGACAAATGGTGGTGAAATAATGCAAAATTCTTCAAATTCTCATTGCTCAAGCGTACTATTTTTACAAAGGTCCAGCAAACAGAAAAGCTTCACAGTCATGAGAATAAAGCTTCCCTGCCTTCCTTTTACAAAAGCCCAGCTTTCATGCATGTGAGGGGGACCTTGTTTTCCTGTCCACAGACCTTGCCGCCTGCAATCACTCACGTCCTGGTGGAGGAGACGACACGGGTGAATAAAGACCTGGCACACCCGCTGAAATATTTCTGCCAAAAGGTGAGCAACGGAGCGCTCCCCACCCCCCCCTAACCCCCCCCCCCCCCCCCTCCTCCAGGCATGGCACCATCCTGTCCCCGCTCCTTCCAGAACATTCCCAGCCCCTCCATTCAAACACCAGCGGTGGGATCTCACCAGCTGCCCCGTTCGCGGGCGATGTCTCACCGAGCATGGCGTGTCTTTGTCTGTTAATGCGCCGGCTACCTGACTCCAAAAACGCCCCCCCCACAGAGTCAGTGTTCCTCAGCAGCTCGAGTTGGCATAGGACTCCACCCCCACCGCCCTCTCCGAAATGTTCTATTAACATGCGTCTGAGTTTGTCACCAGTTTTTCGGAAATGTGATTCAAACTGCGAAATTAATTACGCGGATGAGAGGGGCTGCGAATCGAAGCCAGATCTACGGTACGTACGGTTTTAAAATTCAGCTTTCAGCTCTTCAGCTGCAGCTCCGTGTCTGTCAGGGAGCGGAGGAGCTGGCTTTCCGTGGCCAGGGGAGGCGTCTCCATCAACGCAGCAGCTCTGCGGCTGAACCGTGAGTGCCCCTGATTGTGTGCACGTGACCCCAGCAGAAACCAAGGTCAATTAATCAGCTCGAGTTTTTGGAAATTTTGGAAATTTTGAAATTTTGAAGGGCCCTTTGACGGAGTCTAATTTCCCCCTTTATTTTTCTCAGGCTCCTTCCAAGGCTGGGCTTCTGCTGGCTTTGTCGAGGTGTTTTCAGAATGAAGACAAAGATCTATCATCAACCGTGTTCACTAACCAGCAGTGCTGTTGGCCCTTTAGGATGTAGAATAAATGTTATTCTAATGGGTTACAACAGAATATTGAATCAGGAGAACCTATTTTTTTCCGAGTTGAAGCCATCAGTGTCACATAATGTGACATTGACATTTCGAGGTGGGGGGGGGGGGGGGGTGCAGGATTCTGCCCAACATACTGGCCCCTGTACTGTCCTTAATGAGAATAGCACCTTGCTATTTAACTGACACTTTCATCCAAAGCAAATTACAGTTGATTAGACTAAGCAGGAGACAATCCTCCCCTGGAGCAATGAGGGGTTAAAGGGCCTTGCTCAAGGACCCAACGGCTGTGCGGATTTTATCAATGCCAGGCTACACCGGACCGGAGATTGAACCACCGACCTTCCTGGTCCCAGTCATTAGTTGCTAGGCTACAGGCCGCCCCCACCCATTAGCATTGGGTGAGCATTTAACGATCATTTTCTTTATGCTTTCTTCCCTTTCAATGACTTCAGCCACCACCCGAGAACTGCAAGCCTCAGGTGCACGTCTCTGTTACCGAAAGTGAGGTAAGACCGTTGCGTTGATCCAGGCCCACCGCTGTGCTTCCCGTTGGCAGCACACAGCTGCAGGTGGAAGGCAGGCCTGGTGTGGGGGAGGAAAAAAAAGGATGTGACATCTCAATTTAGGGAGAAAATACTGAAATATAAGTCATTGGGAAAGTTTTGACCTTCACTTTGAAGTCGTGTTTTTCATGGCCCGACGTTCAGCATAAGAGGGGGGAGAGAGCCCGGGGCAGCCATTTCATTTCTGTATTTCTGGAGAAAGTGAAGCATTATGGGAAATTTGCTCTTGGCAGAGAGGCAGAATATTGATACTGGAAGGCAGTGAGTTGTCCTCCTGAGCCATTAAAGCCATTTCAGACTGCGCCCTTAAAAATGAGCGATCCTTTATTTTAGGGGTTCACCTGCAATTATTAAACAGTCATAAAGTTTTCAATAGCGGTTGTGGCCAATGTGTCTGTGAGAGGATCGTGTCCGGTCCCCATTCTGCATACACTGTATATAATTGGAACTGGAGGGAAAGCAATTATTTGCAAGTGAAATCAATTCATTGGATATGTCATGCGGACTTGCGGAGCGAATGAAAGACCCTCAGATGGAGGAAACATGCATTTAATGCACATCAATTTTCTTCTTTTATTTTATTTTTAACGAAATGGCGAGGGAAAGCTTTCAATTACCACACTGACAGAACCAGCGGCCTACTGGGCCTCTCTAATGCTTTCCTGTTTAATATAATAATGATTTGAAGAAACAAATTAATTGCTTGTCATAAGAAATGAGCCATTGGATATGAATTAATTTCATAACTCTGGGCTGCTGTGTTATGAGACATTCAAGACATCTCAGTATTGTGCTTCCTTGCTTTTTTTTTTTCTCTCCTTTTACAGAGTCCATGAAAGTAAAATAAATCAATACCAATGTGGAGTGTTTTTAAATTTGGTAAAAATAACACTAACTGCGGCTTATTTTTAAAGAAGCTTCTGCTTCCATCTGGGTGTTTAATTTCCTCGGAATAATTAACCCACGTCGTGTTTTTATGTCTGTGGCCATTATTTTTAATATCACTGGCCTGCAGTTTCCACTCAATATTTTTGCCTTTTAAGTATAATATTAAATGAAAATAGAAGTACATTATGTCCTTCATTTATTGTCATTATACAACAAACCACCGTGGTATATTATTTATTAACCTCCCTATAAATATAGATACATCAGTATGGCAGTTGCTGAAGGTAATTCAGCTGTACGTCTGTATGAACCCCAAGTGTACTTTCATCTCTAAGGCAAAGACGTCAGGCAAAGAAGTGAAGAAAAAGATTTTTGTAATGAAAACTGCCCCCCTCCCCCGGTTCTCCCACCACATGTGCCAAAACTCCCCAACCCACATTTCCTTTAGGCCTTATGCAAATATACCCCCCTCCCACACATGCACACACATGCATACATACACACACACATGCACGCAGGCACACACAAACACATACATACACATACATACACACGCACACACACACACACACACACACACACACACTCAGCACAGAGTGAACCTGTATCAGAGGTGGCAGTGTGTGTGTGTGTGTGTGTGTGTGTGTGTGTGTGTGTGCGCATGTGTATGTATGTGTACGTGTGTGTGTGTGTGTGCATGTATGTGTGTGAGTGTGTGTGTGTGTGTGTGTGTATGTGTGTGCATGTGTGTGTATGTATGTGTGTGAGTGTGTGTGTGAGAGCGTGTGTGTGTGTGTGTGTGTGTGTGTGTGTATGTGTGTGAGTGTGTGAGAGCATGTGTGTGTGTGTGTGTGTGTGTATTTGTGGGGCAGTGGGGATGTTGTTTCATTAGCATCAGGTGCAGAGTATTTGGAGCTGGGAACAGGCCCAAGGCCTCCCCCCCCCCTCCCCCACCCCCTCCCCCGCACCCACACCCACACTTCTGTACAGGTGATTACGGAGTTATGGAAGTCCCCTCTTCTTTATGACTTGTTTTTATTCCTGTACCTCAGGGCAGCCAGGAGGACGGAAAGAGAAAAAAAATCACAGCAATCTACTGACATTTGCAGTGTGAGGGAGAGAGAGAGAGAGAGAGAGAGAGAGAGAGAGAGAGAGAGAGAGGGAGGGAGAGCAAGAGAGAGATGAAGAGGGAGGGAGAGAGATGAACAGAGAGAGAGGGAGTGAGAGCAAGAGAGGAATGAACAGGGAGGGAGGGAGAGAGGGAGAGAGGGATTGTCAGGTTGTGAAAAAGGAGAGAGACGGATATGACTCATCACAAGGCTCGCCTCGTTTGGCAGAGCTTTCCGAAATGACACCCGTCGCCTGAAGACCAGGCGAGGATGAATGTGAGCGGGAGTGTTTTTTATGGAGATGCATGTGTCTGAAAAGCGCACCGTCAGAGTTAGTGGGAGTTCATTAACCTTGTTGAAGTCAGCCCCCGGGCTCACATAAAGTGCCCTGTCTCTTTTGCCCACTGTTTTATATCGCTGCTGCTCCGGGGCAGTTGGTATTTAGCTCAGCTCAAGATACGCTTTGTTTCAGACACAGCGGCATTGTGTCTGGCTCGTGCCCTGAGTAACCCCTCTAGTTTTCTATATGTGAATCAAAAGAGTCTCCTTCTGTTTTGAACTGCACTC
>NC_083763.1:72297181-72379681 GCF_963514075.1 Conger conger | reverse complement strand
TTTTTATGGTCAATTTTACTTTTTATGACAGCGGGGCGTTGCGTTGGGGAGGGAGAGCGTGCAGGGCTGATTTACTGCAGACTGTAAAGGGAGCCTCACCTCATAGCCGGTCAGCCATTTTGTACTCTCCGAGTAATTACTCACTTTAAACAAGGGCTGTGACCAAGCTGTCGTTCTGCATGTAGGTTTTACACAATCTTTCCTATTCCCCTTCTCCCAGCTCCGCAATCCTCCTTTCACCCTTTTCTTAGACAACAAACACAACATTTATTTTTTTGCGGGGGAAAAAAAAGGAATAATGAAAGAATGATGTAAGGAATGAATAGGGGTGATCTCGCCCCTGCGCCGTCCATCTGTTGTTGGAACAACGGCCCAGGCGGGGCCTGGAAGCCGATTGGGCGCCAGGTGATTAGGCTCCGGTCCAATCCGATCCGTGCAGGTAAGAGAACGGCTTCATTAGCCCGTCGCTTTAAGGATGGGCCGCGCATTAAACACCCCCAGCAGGGTGGCCGGTGAACCTTCACAATCTGTCCGGTATCACAGGCAGCGCTCCATCCTGGGTCCACAGCACCAGCACTGCATGCTGGGAGAAGGCGGCCATTTTGTCTTCTTTTTTTTTTTTTTTTTGAAAGTTAAGTGCCACTCTTGGCCCTCAGAAAATAATACTTATTAAACATATAGCCAAAGTATTTGGACAGTGATGCAATTTTAAAAGACTGTAATTCCTACACAGTTTACTCCATATGGATCAAAATAAAGTTCAAATTAAAGCTGACAGTCTGCAATTAAGTATTCATCAGTATTTGCATCCATATGGAGTGAACCAAATAGAAATTAAAGCCCTTTAAAATTAAGCCACTGTCCAAATACAGACCTCATTGCATATGTGTTCTTTAATCAAAGGCTAAAGTTCCACTTCTAGCCCCTCAAAAACAGAAAAAAGAATAATCTTCTTTGTGACAGTTGGATACCATTTATTCCTCTCATTTTCATCCCCCCCCCCCCCCACCCACCCCCCCCTGTGTGATCAACAGAAACATTATTAACTAATACAAAATGTTATTCATCTTCATAATAGCTAAATGACAGTCTATTTAGACTAACAAATGAGTGGGCAGCATTGGGTATTACTGGCTGAAAGTGACCTTCTGCGGGGAGAGACAAACAATTCCTCTTCTCAAAGACTGCCGATGACTTTTAAAATGGACAGGAGCAATGGTCGGAGCTGAAGTCTCTGGAATAACAAGGGTCCTTTTTTACATTCTGCCTTAACATCCCATTTAAATCAGACATCCAGATCTCAGCAGGAAACACCGACAGACAGACACGCTTCCCAAACACAATGCAAAATTAGCCAGATATCTTTACCTCATGTTCTTGTAGCCAAATATATAATGTTGTGTGTGTGTGTGTGTGTGTGTGTGTGTGTGTGTGTGTGTCTGTGCGTGTGTGCTGCAGTCACACACATTAGTCATTTTGAGAAAATGGTCGTCTCTGTATTTATTCCAGAAACCATGTGCATGAAAGCCCTTTATTGCTTTTTCTTTTTTCTTTTGTTTTTTTTTGCAGTCGCTTTTGTTGTTGTTTGAAAATGAAGCGTTAACCTGGAACCAGACGTCTGAATTAAATCAGCTTTAGGAATGCTTTCAGAAAAACCACATTCGTAACATGCACTGCGCTCAGGATGTTTGAATCATGTAAATTATGTCAAATAATAGCGTTTGGCATTAAGTCACCGTTTCGTCACACCTTGAGCCAAAGAACCTCCCTTCGGGCATTTTCACGTTTCCGTAGCAACAGAGCTTCTCCCTAAACCAGCACTTTACAGGAACCCATTAGCATTCTGGGTAATTTCGCCCCAAAGTTGGCTTGGCTTCGCGGAGGACGGCGCCTTCTAGAACAGGCCCTTCCGTCACCGCTTGTCGGAGATTGTCCGCGGCTCTAAATCCCCGTCTAGTCTCCTAAAAAGTGCAGATTGAATAACCCAAAATGGAGACCACCTGAAGACTATAAGGGTCCATCAAAACTGCGTTATCAACTCTTCCTCTGCCCTGCTGAAAAAAAACAGCCATGTTTTGAAGCTACGGTATGTTTTCAAACAGACAAGCTACCAGTACTAGCTGGTTGACCAGCTCATACCGGCTAGACCAGCTTCATGACCAGCTTGACCAGTTCAATTTTCAATCTGGCATCGCCAGATTGTATATCAGGGTAGACTGGCAATGCTGGACTTGCTTTGCAGCCAGGAAAGCCAAACAATCCCTCCTGTTTTAATTTGAATCCCCAAGTCCTGATAGTTGCTCACGTCTAATTAACTTTGACTTGTGTCGCCTCCTTAAGTTGTGTCACATTTTCCCCTGCTTGACAGGTAAGTAGGACATATGAAACAAAAAATTAGTGCCGGGGCTTTTTTTTTTTTTGGTGCTTTCCAATTATCAAATCTAATGTTCCGCCAGCATACTTAAACGTAGCCTGGGAGAGACGGCGGTAACAAGGGAAATTATTTCTATTCAACATGACTTTGCTTTGTTAACCTATTGTTTTAGGATGATTTGCCAACGCTGTTTGAAAATAACAAACATCAGAGAGTCCCCTCAAAGCGTGCTTTTCATGCCAAGGCCCGCGCTAGGCACACTTACTTTGATTTTAGGCCAGGGCCCATTCCCTGTTTTTGTAGCTCAAACGCGCTTGTACACGGCGCATTCGTGCTCGATGCTGCGGAAAAAAGCCCGAAGGCATTGGGCGGCACACAGGTGCAGTAGCTGGACTTATGACAGGAGAGTTCGGGTTCGATTTGGGAGGTGGTCTGCCATTCCACTCTGGAACAAGATTAGCATTCCCTGCTGTTATTTCCCAGCTATCGCCAGCTTGAAATTACCAGCTACTAGCAGTTTCAAACCATAGCTTGAGCTGGTCAAGCTATCTTGAGCGATGAGCCGGTCTGAGCTGGCCAACCAGTTACCAGCTGTTTTACCTTGAGTTTTTTAAAGATAAAAACAAGGAAAGTAGAACTTAATTAAATTGCCCACACTAGACATATATTGTCTTTTACTCTTAATCTCTCTAAAAAAATTACATTTGGCAGCAGAGCTGGGTCAAGTACAGTATGTAATTGCTTTGGATTCAAATAATTGTCTATGCTTTACTGAGCTTGTCTGGTGTATTGGAGCCTGTGAGGTACACTCGAATGCTTCACGCCCCACCTTCTGGTCCCCTCGCTTGGCTCCATTGCGCCAGGCAAGATCAATCGAGCAAGAGAGAAGTATTTGAATCCAAAGCAATTATGTATGTGTCCCAGGTCCGACGCAGACAGCGTTGGCATTCGAAGACTGCAACAGGCCTGTTTGTCAAAAAAAATAGTGCACGATCCACAGGGTCCAGAACGCACAGTTCACTGAATAACTTTCCGCTTTAATTTTCTTATTCTTTCATTTCTTTGTCCTCCCTTAAAAAAAGCAAAGAGTGTGGGAAAGGGGGGGGGGGGGGGGGCGGTGGGGTGCGATAGGGGCTGCATCCTGAGGCTTTAGCTCTGGGTATTTCGGCACAAAGATTGAATCATGTTGTTTATTCAGCGTGAGCTCGAACAAACCCCCCCGCCCCCCCCCCCCCCCACTGCTGCCGAGAGCCCTGGAAGCCCCAGTGTTTGCCATTGTCCTTTTGGAGAGGCTCTTGGCCCTGTTGTCTGCTGGAGTTTGATTAGCTTACGGCGGCAGCCGGGCTTAGCCCGGCCCCGCCGGAATTAGCGCCTGTTTGATTGCCCTGATTACGAGCTGCGGCGTTTCACACAGAGCGGGGACCGAGGCGGGGGGGGGCGCGGGGGGTCCGTTTCCATCAATACGTGCATATTCTGATTGGCTGCCCCGGCACACCTCAGAGGGGTACACACCTCAGCCCTGTGTCCAGCAGAGCCGACGGCGTACGAGTCGGGACGTGTTCCGACTGCTCATAACCAATGCTAGATGCCGGGCAGCGCTCTGCGCTGTATTTACCTCGTCTCACGGCTTCACCACGTGCCTCGCCACGCTGTTCTACGCTTGTAATGAGACTAAAAATCTTATGTTTTTCTCTAAAGTAAGAAATATTAGCTTGTGTTAAGTTACTGTTTTCTTGAGAAGTGAGATTTTCTTACCCCATTGGCAATGTTTTCTGCAGGAAATAGATTTTAAGACTGAATATAAGATAAATAATACTGCAGTATACTATTCATACTAATATTGTTATCAAATATCGATCTACCACCCACAGGTGTTAACATTAAGCGTGCGTTTAAGTGTAGAGTGCCTACTGATCCTCCACTAATGCTCATACATGCATGAATTGAGCCACTGACTCCTTCTAGATAACCTTACTTTTTATCTTTCCCTCGATTTCGCTTTTGAATAAGTTAAAAAAGTTTGAAGTTATAGTAATCGCTATGTAAAGATATGTTATCTGTCCTGCACTACTTCTTGGTGATATCGCATTTTTGTATTCCTGAGAGCAATACTGATCTTCGGTACTTCTATGGCAATGCTATGGATAAGCATTGGCTGAATGAGTTATAATAAATGTGTGTAAACTTTGGTGATACTCATATGATCTTGTGAGAAACCATTGATGGTCATGATCTCAAACTCTGCAGTCCAGCTTAGTGTCTCGCATGGGGTGTGAACCTGAAGGCACAGAACACACACACACACACACATATGCATGCACGCACACAATCTCTCTCGCTCCCATACACACACACAATCTCTCTCTCTCTCTCATACACACACAATCAGGCTCTCTCTCTCACACACACACACACAGACATACACACACACATGCATATAATCACTCTATCTGTCACGTGCACAAACACAATTACTCTCTTTCACACACACACACACACACACACACATACGCACGCAGGTTTGCACACAATCTCTCTCTCTCTCTCTCACACACAAGCACGCACACATTATTATTACATTATTGGCATTTCTGGCAGACGCTCTTATCCAGAGCGAAGTACAGTTGATTAGACTAAGCAGGAGACAATCCTCCCCTGGAGCAAAGCAGGGTTAAGGGCCTTACTCAAGGGCCCAACAGCTGTGCAGATCTTATTGTGGCTACACCGGGATTAGAACCACCAAACTTGGGTGTCCCAGTTATTTACCTTAACCACAACGCTAAAGGCCGCCCTACACACACAATCACTCTCTTTCTCACACACACATACAATCACTCTCTCTGTCGCACACAGAGACAATCACTCTCTCACAGACACACAAACATCCAATCACTCTCTCTCTCTCTCTCTCTCTCACACACATGCACAATCATTCTCTCACAGACACACACACACACATATTGATGGGCTGCATTGTGTCCATTTTCAACAAAGTACTAGCAAGTACTAGTAACGTGACTTGTAGCAAACCATGGCAATACTGCACAAATGCCATCCCAACCAGCCGCAGCAACACTACTGAGTTATTATCATTTGACAGACTCCCTGTAATTTACATCGTCTCTGGGTGAATGAACATCCCCAGCAGAAGGATGAAGCTCTGTGTGGTGCCATCTTAACCCTCTTAACCCCAGAGCTGCCATATTAACCCCAGAGCTGCCATCTTAACCCCAGAGCTGCCATCTTAACCCCAGCGCTGCCATCTTAACCCCAGAGCTGCCATCTTAACCCCAGCGCTGCCATCTTAACCCCAGAGCTGCCATCTTAACCCCAGCGCTGCCATCTTAACCCCAGAGCTGCCATCTTAACCCCAGAGCTGCCATATTAACCCCAGAGCTGCCATCTTAACCCCAGAGCTGCCATATTAACCCCAGAGCTGCTATCTTAACCCCAGCGCTGCCATCTTAACCCCAGCGCTGCCATCTTAACCCCAGAGCTGCCATCTTAACCCCAGAGCTGCCATCTTAACCCCAGCGCTGCCATCTTAACCCCAGAGCTGCCATCTTAACCCCAGCGCTGCCATCTTAACCCCAGAGCTGCCATCTTAACCCCAGCGCTGCCATCTTAACCCCAGAGCTGCCATCTTAACCCCAGAGCTGCCATATTAACCCCAGAGCTGCCATCTTAACCTCAGAGCTGCCATCTTAACCCCAGCGCTGCCATCTTAACCCCAGAGCTGCCATCTTAACCCCAGCGCTGCCATCTTAACCCCAGAGCTGCCATCTTAACCCCAGAGCTGCCATCTTAACCCCAGAGCTGCCATATTAACCCCAGAGCTGCCATCTTAACCCCAGAGCTGCCATATTAACCCCAGAGCTGCCATATTAACCCCAGCACTGCCATCTTAACCCCAGAGCTGCCATATTAACCCCAGCACTGCCATCTTAACCCCAGAGCTGCCATCTTAACCCCAGAGCTGCCATCTTAACCCCAGAGCTGCCATCTTAACCCCAGAGCTGCCATATTAACCCCATCGCTGCCATCTTAACCCCAGAGCTGCCATATTAACCCCAGAGCTGCCATATTAACCCCAGCACTAATCGCACTCAAACTGCCTGAGAATGGCCACCACTGCTGTGGGAGCTGCCCGCTCCCTCTCTCTCTCTCTATCACACACTCCCTCTCTTTCTCTCTCTCTCTCCCACATGCTCTCTCTATCACACACTCCCTCTCTCTCTCACACACACACTCTCTCTCTCCCACACGCTCTCTCACACACTCCCTCTCTTTCTCTCTCTCCCACACACTCTCTCCTTCTTCCCCCTCACTGTCTCTTTCTCTCTCCCACACACACCCTCCCTCTTCCCCCTCTATGTCTCTCTCTCGCACACACTCCCTCTCTTTCTCTCTCTCCTACACACTCTCTCTCTCCCTCCCCCCCCCTCTCTCCATCTCTTTCTCACACTCTGTATTTCTCACCCGGTTCTTCCCGGTCCTTCACCAGCTCATCATGAATTACCACCTGCAGACGTGAGAGAGCTCAGGCCTGCTACACCCCACCGCCAGCGCTAATGTATTCCTCTCTCAACTTCTCTTCTGCCCTTTCTCTCTCCTCTTTCCGTCTCGAACTTCTCCCCTCGCCTCATTGTTTCTCTTTTCTCCCTCTCTCTCTCCCCATCTCTCTCACACACACACTCCCTCTCTCTCCCTCTCTCTCACACACAAACTCCCTCTCTCTCCCACACACACTCCCTCTCTCACACACACACTTCCTCTCTCTCCCCATCTCTCTCACACACACACACTCCCTCTCTCTCCCTCTCTCTCACACACAAACTCCCTCTCTCTCACACACACTCCTTCTCTCTCTCCCTCTCTCTCACACACACACCCCCTCTCTCTCTCCCTCTCTCTCTCCATCTCGCTCTCTCACACACACTCCCTCTCTCTCCCTCTCTCTCACACACAAACTCCCTCTCTCTCCCACACACACTCCCTCTCTCTCACACACACACTCCCTCTCTCTCCCTCTCTCTCACACACAAACTCCCTCTCTCTCCCACACACACTCCCTCTCTCTCCCACACACACTCCCTCTCTCTCACACACACACTTCCTCTCTCTCCCCATCTCTCTCACACACACACTCCCTCTCCCTCCCTCTCTCTCTCACACACATACTCCTTCTCTCTCTCCCTCTCTCTCACACACACTCCTTCTCTCTCTCCCTCTCTCTCACACACACACCCCCTCTCTCTCTCCCTCTCTCTCTCCATCTCGCTCTCTCACACACTCCCTCTCTCTTTTCTCCCTATCTCTATCCCTCTCTCTCACACACACACACTCCCTCTCTCTCTCCCTCTCTCTCTCACACACACACTCCCTCTTTCTCTCTTTCTATTTTCTCTCTCTCTCCCTCTCTCTCTCGTACACACACTCCCTCTCTCTTCCTCTCTCTCATACACACACTCCCTCTCTCTCACACACACACTTCCTCTCTCTCCCTCTCTCTCACACCCACACTCCCTCTCTCTCCCTGTCTGTCTCACACACACACTCCCTCTCCCTCCCTCTCTCTCTCACACACATACTCCTTCTCTCTCTCGCCCTCTCTCTCACACACACACCCTCTCTCTCTCCCTCTCTCTCTCCATCTCTCTCACACACACACTCCCTCTCTCTCTCTCCATCTCTCTCTCACACACTCCCTCTCTCTTTTCTCCCTATCTCTATCCCTCTCTCTCACACACACACTCCCTCTCTCTCCCTCTCTGTCTCACACACACACTGCCTCTTTCTCTCTTTCTATTTTCTCTCTCTCTCCCTCTCTCTCTCACACACACTCCCTCTCTCTCTTTCGGTCTCTCCTTTCACTGTGTTTGTCTGTTCCTTCCTCTTGATTGTTTGATTCTGCGCCACTCATTGTACATTATAGCAAATGGAATGATTAAATCCGTCATCACCGAACCTATTTCCCCCTATGGTTTTCTTCTTCGCCTATTACTTTTTTTTTACGTCTGTGATTTTCTCAGACCGCTTCGGAGTCGTAATGGGGTCAGCAGGGGTCAAACAAGTGTTCTGATGGGTGGCTGTGATAACATGGCGTCCAATGAGCAATTTAGTTTGACTTTTTTTTCCTTTTTTTTTTTACTTGTGTTAATGTGTTGTTGACAAGCGGTGCTTGTCTAAGCAACCATGGTGGTGCCACTCATTTCTGGAAAAGTCTCCTCAAGGAAATAGTGGGTAATGTCAGAGAATGGCGCATTTGGTGTTTACCCAGCGTAGCAAGACCCGCCATCTGCTCAGAGTTGGTTCCCTTGCACCCAATCACTGCCTCCACCGGGGAGGAATCAAACCAATCAGGTGGTCTGTTTGTGAGGCTAATGCCCTCGGCCCTCCAGCCATGGTTACGGATACCTACGGCACGTCTTCTGCCGTTGTCCTTCTGTTAACTAGCCGCAAAACAACAGCAGAAATGATGATGGCGATGTTAAGTGGGAATGATCACGGTGCATTGACTGGATTTCTCTGCGTGTAGATACAGGCGGTGTCCCTGAATGAGTGGAGCTGGCTGTGTCCCTGAATCAGTAGATACAGGCTGTGTCCCTGAATCAGTAATCAGTATATACAGGCTATGTCCCTGAATCAGTAGATACAGGCTCTGTCACTGAATCAGTAGATACGGGCTGTGTCACTGAATCAGTAGATACAGGCTCTGTCACTGAATCAGTAGATACGGGCTGTGTGCCTGAATAAATAGATACAGACTGTGTCCTTGAATGGGTCTCAAAGGAAATGGAGAGAGATAATCTACAGTTACAAGCGACTGCAAAAATATCACACTTCTAACACGAGAAGTATAATCCAGCTCACTTGCAGTCACCACTATAATCATCCTGATTCATAGCTTTGTTTTCCAATATGACAACATAAATGGTGTAAATATGATCTCCTGCGTAACTATGGCATAACTATAAACATATGGAGAGTGCTTCCCAATAGCTGCCTCACTTTCCCATGATGCAAAGTGTGCCTTTTGCATCGTTGTGGGCGTGTGAGAAAGAAATGCATTATGGGAAACCGTAGTTTCAGTAAACAGACCAGGAAGCTGCAGAGATCTCCTTTTTCCATGCTACACTCACATGAAAAAGATTTTTTAAAAATACATACCAGTTATTGGTATTATATTATTATAAGTATGGGTTCATTTCTTAGCCAACACAGAACAATGCAACACCCACTCTGGAAAGGTCTTCATAGGTAACTCCCCGTACTTTGCGGTTGAACCACTGAAGAGCTGGTATACAACTGTAATGTGAACACAAGAGCAAAGGTATAACATTATGACTCTACTGGGTAAATAGCAGGTAGGTTTTTTTTTGTCGCTTTTGGAAGCCGTCGCTAATACCCTGCTATCACCCACAACTGTAATAGCTTATAATTAAAAGGCTTATTAAGAAAAGTAATGACTCAAGAAATAATTGTCCTCAGTGACTCATCTGGAGTGCGAAGCGTTTCCACTTTTATAACGAAAGCAGTGCGCACCATACCCTTAATTACAGTTATCAAATATCAATTGATCTTTTGTTTGACGAAGGCGGGCGAGTTCTGAGCTCACGGAAAGCGTGATGCTTTCACTAAAAAATGGCTGCCCATCGGTCAGGTTAGCTGTTTGTTTGTTTCTAAAAGAGGATCTAATGAATGCTGATGACCTCAGTGAACAAACCGCGGGTAATCTCCATCGAGGCAACGCTTTGGCTCCTGAAGAGCTTTTCAGGTCTGGAAATTTAAGGAAGCCTCAATAATCGCACGTGTAATTTAGAAAGCGGAAAAAGGCAGTTGAGTATTCCCCTACACTTTGTATTATTTAATTTATTGAATTACTGGCTGTGAAGCGGGCTGCACAAGCAGGGCGAGAAACAGAAAGGTTGAGGTCAATTCGATTTCGGTTCGAGTCAATTGAAGAATTTCAATTAATGAATTGAAGAGAACCCATAATATTCTATGGGGACTTTTCATTTATTTAATCCAATTTAATTTCAGCGTCCCTGTTGAAGTGGAACTGACCCTAACCCTGGGAAACAATTGGACAACCCAAACTGCATGTCCGTGGCAACAAGGGTCAAGCCGGTCGTATTTGCTGAACCTATGTGGGGGATATTAATTAATTCCTTAAATCCAAGGCTACCTGCATTCACAGGGGAATAAAAAATAAAAAAACACGGCAGGTGGCCAAAGAAAAGAGGACTGGAGGTTTCCAAAGCCATTGCAATAAGCTCACCAAGTCTATAGCCTAGAGATCTCCCGTGTTTTTCTTTTCAGCAATGGCAAACACAGAGCTTTTTAGCTGCTTTTAGTAAACCCCCCCCCCCCCCCCAACCTCAGCACCATCAAACCCCCATTCCCTTTCCCATAGTCTTTGTATTTGGAATGCAGCGAAGGTCAAAGGGTAATTGGGGCTCTGTGTAAGATGAGAAATAACAGTTGTAATTATCTTTCCTAGCCTCTTGATGTAATAGATGAAAGTCCCAGCCGTCGGGTAATAGGCAACTTAAGTCTGTCAGGACGGGAGAAATCTTCACCCCTGCTTCATGTTCTAGCCCTTCTCCCCTGTCATCTTATGTAGTTAAATACTCTTTGTCGGGAAGCTACTGATGAAATGAACGGCACATTTATTTTGCTTTTTTTTTTTTTTTTTTCTGGTGGGGAGAAAAGGGCAACATACTTTTGTTACCCCTGAGAATGTGCGTCTAACAGGGCCGGTCTGCAGGATTCTGATGCCACCGGTTACCCTGGCTCGGTCGGCTAATTAGCCACACGCTAGGAGCGATTCACGTGTAAATTAGAGCACAATAAACTGCTACAGGACAGGAACATTTATCAGCCACTCTTCATGTGGTAAATGGTAAATGGTAAATGGTTGGCATTTATAGCGCCTTTATCCAAAGCGCTGTACAATTGATGCTTCTCATTCACCCATTCATACACACACTCACACACCGGCGGCGATTGGCTGCCATGCAAGGCGCCGACCAGCTCGTCAGGAGCATTTGGGGGTTAGGCGTCTTGCTCAGGGACACTTCGACACAGCCCGGGCGGGGGATCGAACCGGCAACCCTCCGACTGCCAGACGACCGCTCTTACTGCCTGAGCCACGTCGCCCCCCTCACATGACAAAAGGATTTGTGTCTGAAATCCAGACACAGATACAGCCCTCCTTGACCATCCCTGTGTTAAAGGGTTACTCTTTCTACCTGAAGCACATCACAGGCAGTTCCTGTGCAATGATTACACTGTGTCCTGGCAGCCTCCCCTGCCTAATGGGCTGCAGAGTAGCACAGTGACTGGGGAACTTCTGTATGGTTGCATTTGTGAGATTGCAGGCTTGATTCCCTGTTGGGGCACAGCCATCACACCCTGTATAAGTGGATTTTATGAGAATAATGTAAGTTCTGCTAACTCCCCTTGGCTAGGAGAGTCTGATAAAAAAAAAAGCCTGTAATGGACTGTAGCTCACCTGAAGAAATATCCGTGGTGTCTATCAAATGTACAGGCTTGTATTAGGATCATATCAGCCTCACAAAGAGTTCTATTACACCAGGGCAGCCCGATCCTGTTCCTGGAGATCTACGGTCCTGTAGGTTTTCACTCCAAACCTCATTAAACTACTATTTAGTATCATCAGAAACCCAAATAGTGGGTGAATTGAAAACAGACAGGATGGTAGATCTCCAGGAACAGGGTTGGGCAGCACTGAACTACACAATAATTGCCAAATACTAATTAAAGCTATTCTACAGGTGTTCCTAGTCGAAGTGATCCGTGAGTGTAAGGTAGCCATTTTGGAGGGGACAGAAAGACGGCCGGTGGATGCAGAGAGAGATGGACTGTCAGGAGGTATTACATCTGTTATTCAGGACACACTGTTCAGCCAATGGAGGCATGCATGTATTCCGGCAAAATAGAAATGAAACAAGCTGCCATGTTCTGAATGAGTTGAATGTTGCAGCCGGATTGAATAAAAACGAAATGCTTCACAATAATCTGTAAAACCAAATCATAGAATCATAAAGCTAACATCCCCATAAAACAGGGATGTCAAACTAAACTCACTGAAAAAACGAAATGTCAAAGTCAACCTCAGCAAGTATTTTAGTCTGATTTCTTATTT
Organism: Conger conger; assembly: GCF_963514075.1. Classification (NCBI taxonomy): domain Eukaryota; kingdom Metazoa; phylum Chordata; class Actinopteri; order Anguilliformes; family Congridae; genus Conger; species Conger conger. The sequence continues at coordinate 72,367,136 of NC_083763.1, read as the reverse complement.
CTTTTACTTTTTTTCGCTCATTTCAAGATTTTCCAATGGGGTACGAAAATCTCACTTGTCAGGTGACAAACAGTAACATAAAACAAGCCAATAAGAGCATAAGCTTTATTACAACACTAAAGTGCTTGTTTAGTAGTAGTTTTTGACAGTGGTTCCAGGGGGACACAGTGTTTTTTGACGTTTCCTTTCCATTACAGAACTGTAGCTGCCAATTAAGGCCTTGAGAACAAGGTTGTGTGGATTCCTTGGCCTAATCCACGTGGCTTAAATGAAAGACCAGTAGACACTGCGGCCCTCCAGGACTGGAGTTAAACCAGCAGTCACTGCAGCCCTCCAGGACTGGAGTTAAACCAGCAGTCACTGCGGCCCTCCAGGTCTGGAGTTAAACCTGCAGACACTGCGGCCCTCCAGGACTGGAGTCAAACCAGCAGACACTGCGGCCCTCCAGGACTGGAGCTAAACCTGCAGACACTGCGGCCCTCCAGGCCTGGAGTTAAATCAGCAGACACTGCGGCCCCTCCATGACTGGAGTTAAACCTGCAGACACTGCGGCCCTCCAGGACTGGAGTTAAACCAGCAGACACTGCGGCCCTCCAGGACTGGAGTTAAACCAGCAGACACTGCGGCCCTCCAGGACTGGAGTCAAACCAGCAAACACTGTGGCCCCTCCAGGACTGGAGTCAAACCAGCAGACACTGCGGCCCTCCAGGACTGGAGTTAAACCAGTAGACAATGTGGCCCTCCAGGACTGGAGTTAAACCTGCAGACACTGCGGCCCTCCAGGACTGGAGTTAAACCAGCAGACACTGCGGCCCTCCAGGACTGGAGTTAAACCAGCAGACACTGCGGCCCTCCAGGACTGGAGTTAAACCAGTAGACAATGTGGCCCTCCAGGACTGGAGTTAAACCTGCAGACACTGCGGCCCTCCAGGACTGGAGTTAAACCAGCAGACACTGCGGCCCTCCAGGACTGGAGTCAAACCAGCAAACACTGTGGCCCCTCCAGGACTGGAGTCAAACCAGCAGACACTGCGGCCCTCCAGGACTGGAGTTAAACCTGCAGACACTGTGGCCCTCCAGGCCTGGAGTTAAATCAGCAGACACTGCGGCCCTCCAGAACTGGAGTTAAACCAGTAGACAATGTGGCCCTCCAGGACTGGAGTTAAACCTGCAGACACTGCGGCCCTCCAGGACTGGAGTTAAACCAGCAGACACTGCGGCCCTCCAGGACTGGAGTTAAACCTGCAGACACTGCAGCCCTCCAAGACTGGAGTTAAACCAGCAGACACTGCAGCCCTCCAAGACTGGAGTTAAACCAGCAGACACTGTGGCCCTCCAGGACTGGACTGAAAGCATAAACCATGCCGTAACACTCCGACACAAATTATATGAGGAAAGAGTAGAGTAGAAGGCGAGGAAGATGGCAAGATGAATTCTAAGATGAATTCTAAGATGAATTTCTTTCATAAAGACGTCTGAAGATGCTTCGCAGATACTTCCTCAATGGACTCCCAGACAAGATAGACTCCCGAGTCTCACACTTCGGGAGCTCCTTCTGAATATCGTGCCAGTAGTTTATTGTACAAAGCGCTAGCGAAAGCCCTCTCCTACTTCTACTTCTAGTGTCTACTTTCTCATTCTGGTTTTCTTCATTTCTTCTGGGACTCTCCAGACTTCAGGGGCCAAGGCGGTGGTATGAGCTCTGAGCTCTGCGCTCCGTGTGGTGATGTATGAGGCGGTGACGGTCCCTCGGTGCATCTGTGGCGTCCTGGCCTCAGTCTGCTGCATCAGGCACGAGTGGCTACCTCACAGCGGGAGGGTCACGGGTGGGGTTTAATTACTTTTCGGTAATTGTGTCTTTTATTTAGAGTGCAGAGCCTGTGATCCACAGAGACGTCATCCCAGACTGCAGGCCAGGCACCTCGTTTATAAAACGGTTCTTGGATTTAAACTTGAATGTAGTCTGAAGATCATTTCCCAAATTGTGGCTATATGTTTGATTCATGAAAAATGACAGAGACAAAGTTTATTATGTTGGATTAGAGAGGCGTATCTGCGTTTTATGCACCTTGAATCCACAAACATTTTTTATTTAGTATGTGTTCATGTTTGTGTGTGTGTGTGTGTGTGTGTGTGTGCGTGTTTGTGTGTGTGTGTGTGTGTGTGTTTTTGTGTGTTTGTGTGCGTATGTGTATGTGTTTGTTTATTACATGCAATTGCAGGCTAAGGAGAGGGGACACTTCATCTACCGGACCTAAAGCAGCGGCTGATTGGACACAACAAAAACACAGAGTAGAACGTGAGTATCCTGCCTGTTGGAGAGGCAGCGTATGGTTAGTTTTATCTGCTGACGGCAGATTATTATTATTATTTTTTCATAAAAAGGAGTGCACTTAAAACTGTATCCCCCCTGCCCCACGGAACACACTGGTCATATTTATAATGATGTCCTTTTATTAAAGCCTTTATTCCAGTGCTTCCGTCTGTCAGCGTAGTGAACAGTTTGACCGGGTGACAGCTTCAGGGAATACAGTGGTGGGGAGAACAGTGTGTTTCTGCCTGCCTGTATACGTGTGTGTGTGTGTACGTGTGTGTGTGTGCATGTGCGTATCCGTACTTTATGGTGCCTTGTACAAAGGATCATAAATGATCAGTCTATTAGGTGCGGCTGGGTATTACATAATGCATTCATTATTTGGCACACTCGGCAGCAGATTATTTAAATGCAAATGAGTCGCTGATTGGCCAGTGCAGCCAGAGCCTCCAACATGTGTCTTTGGTTGTGATTATAGCACACCTGCCACTAACTGTTAACCAGGCCGCTCTGCCGTCTGATTATTTGCAATTCTATTGATTGTTCTGGAGAATATGATGGCTGAATGATTCTGCTTTGAATGCCCAGAAAAAAATAAGGCACAACAAATACTGCAGTGCTTGAATAAAATGAACTGTATCTAATTTGGATGTCTAATTTGGTGTTGGCTGGAGGGGGGGGTGGGTGGGTGGGCGTAGCACCCTCATCTGTTTGTTTCTTCACAGTTTATCACCTGCAGTGAGGTGACAGCAGGCCACCAGCACTTGTGGTGAGCTGATGAGTCTGGGGTTCAACAGAGACTGGAACTGTGCCTCGAATAGCTGTTTTGATGCGTTTGCGGGTTGTTTTGTTTGAGTGTGCGTTTGTCTGTGTTTCTGGTCGTGCGGTGTAGTCGGGGCTCGCCAAACCCAGACAGCGCGGATAATCTAAATAATGAGACAAGCAGAACGTAATGAAAAAAAGCACAGCGTTTTCACGCACAATGCTCTTCTCATAATAATGTGCCAGGTCCCATTGAGAAAGCTCATCTGTTAAAATAAAACAGAAATAATTACCTGAATCAGGGGGATCTACATTATCTAATTCATATGATTATCTTGGTCCTTCCTTGAAATTTGCTGTAAAAAGATATCAGTGAGAAGGCACAAACTTTTGAAAGGAAATTGTTGCTAGAAAAGGTTGTTTATTTTTGAAGTCTTTGACTTTATTTTTTGGAATATTACATCTTCCTTCTCTCAGGATTCAGGGTCTGACTTTTTATTATTTTTTTGTTTCATTTTTTATTTGTTGTTGTGTTGTCAGGAGGCCTTAATAACAGTGAGGCATTACCTGAACCAAAAAAAAAAAAACCCACAAAAAACACAAAAAAACACACACAGAAACACATCAAATATTAACACAGCTTCCTGCGCAGTTCAGTTTCATCGATGCCAAAAACGGGGGGAATCAGACGCCGGTGAGGAGAGAACGGGGCGAAAAAAAGATCAGTCACGATGACACCAGAGGAGGAAGAAAGATCCGCCCTTTGATATGCAAAATGCAAAACTTTATTTAGAGCAACACAACGTGCGGCTTAACAAAAGCCACCCGCCTCTGCGCTGACTCACAGGCAGAACGGAGAGAGATAATCAGGCTGTGTCGTCTCATCTTCTGCCTGGCGTTTTCCAATAATAGGGAAGACGTACAGCGCGTTGTAAACGCAGTCACTCTGTACAATATACTAATTTAGCCGACGCTTGCGATGTAACGCGACCGAGTTCTCATCTGACCGAGGTCACCCGGTGAAATAAAAGTTAAAACACAAGTTGTGCATCTGAATTACAGTGTGTCAGCAACAGCGTTGCGCTACGCTCTCAGAAATAAAGGTACGAGTGCATAAAAAGTTACAAATGAGGCCGCTGGGGCAGTACCATACAGGTACATACAGTTGTACCCCTAGCCAGCAATATATAATTAATTTGAACTTTTTTTTTCCTTGGAAAGCGTACTCATTTGCACCCAAGGATAACATTTCTCTGCTTTCAGGGTACATTTAGGAAATCTGATCCATGAAGAACAAAAATGTTACCACCACTGTCACTATTTCTGAGAGTACATCAACGTTCCATACAAGTGAGTGTACATATACAGTAATATTAGTCCATGTAATATTAAATAAGTAAGCTAACTATGCTAACACTGGTAAGTTTATTTGAAATGATACAATTCATGCATGCATCCAGATAACACCCTTAAGGACGCATTAAAACCACATTCCATGCCTGCCATAGTAAACTAAACTAACAGAAGAGAAATACAATGGGATTGGAGGTAAGATGCAAAGCCTTGTTGTAAAGGCACTTCTGTGTGGGACGTTGTCCCATGAACCGGTTCTAGTGGTAGCACTTTATTTTACAGCCCGTTAGTTTCCCAATACCGGGTACTTATAAGGTAGCTATTTTGATTTCAGAAGGAAGAACTACGATTATACAAGTATTTACATAGGGTACTACTTACTGACTTTGTTTCATGGCGCTTACCACTGAAATGAATGTAGTGGCCTAATAAATCCACTCGTAGCAGTGTACCTGGGGACCGCACTGAACCTGTAGTGCAGTCAGGGATTCGGCGGTATACACCAGGCGACCCGTGTCCTCCTACAGCCCTCCGTGAACGGAACGTTCCGGGCTTCGCGGTAATTGCGGCGGCAGTCTCTGACCACTTCCTCGACCGCGCGAGGTTCCCGTTTAGCCTAAATAGGCGCTTGTCGGATGGGGAGGTGGTGAAGGGGGAGGCAGGAACGACACGTTGGGAAGAAGATGATTTTTTACGAGGGGGAGCCAGTGTCATCGCAGGCTATTATGTGGTGTGTGTGTGTGTGACTGGACTGGAGTCTGTTTATGCTGGTGTAGAAAATGTGTGTGTGGGTGCATGTGTGTGTGTGTGTGTGTGCGTGCATGTGTGTCGGTGCATGTGTGTTTGTGTGTGTGTGTGTGTGTGTGTGTTTGTGCATGTGCATGTGTGTCGGTGCATGTGTGTTTGTGTGTGTTTGTGTGTGTGTGTGTGGGTGTGTGTGCATGTGTGTCGGTGCATGTGTGTTTGTGTGTGCGTTTTTGTGTGTGCACACGTGTGTGTGCGTGCCTGCATGCTTGTGTTTGTGGGTGTGCGTGCATGTGCTTGTCTGTGTGTGTTCTGCAGGAACACTATTAGTACGTAACAGGTGATGATTAATCACAAAGTCACCCACCTCACATGCCGCAGAAACGCTATTAGCGCATTGGGTAAAAGCCTGTGATTAAGCGCTCAGTCATCCCAATGAGACGGATTGAGCTACGGTCAGTCATCCCAATGAGACGGATTGAGCTACGGTCAGTCATCCCAATGAGACGGATTGAGCTACGCTCAGTCATCCCAATGAGACGGATTGAGCTACGGTCAGTCATCCCAATGAGACGGATTGAGCTACGGTCAGTCATCCCAATGAGACGGATTGAGCTACGGTCAGTCATCCCAATGAGACGGATTGAGCTACGGTCAGTCATCCCAATGAGACGGATTGAGCTACGGTCAGTCATCCCAATGAGACGGATTGAGCTACGGTCAGTCATCCCAATGAGACGGATTGAGCTACGGTCAGTCATCCCAATGAGACGGATTAAGCTACGGTCAGTCATCCCAATGAGATGGATTGAGCTACGGTCAGTCATCCCAATGAGACGGATTGAGCTACGCTCAGTCATCCCAATGAGACGGATTGAGCTACGGTCAGTCATCTCAATGAGACGGATTGAGCTACGGTCAGTCATCCCAATGAGACGGATTGAGCTACGGTCAGTCATCCCAATGAGACGGATTGAGCTACGCTCAGTCAGCCCACTTCCGGCTGCACTTCGGCTGTTCAGCCGGCTGCCTGTGTGAGCATTCTTCCGTGGCCTCGGGTGCAAGGCTCCAAACCGTCAGGGCTGAGGAGAAGGACTCTGCTCAAGAAGGACACAGAAATTAAATAACGGGCCAAATACAATTCCCGGCAAGCTGGTGCTGAATGTGGTGTTCGTTAGCCTGGGTAGTCATCTCCAACTGCTCTGCACCACACAAGCAATTAGCATCCTGCCTTCCATTAGCACAGAGCAAAGGAAAGCTGTGATTTCAGAGACACCTTCCTTTTTTTTTTTTTTTTATCCAGGCGAGGACATAATGTTGAAGGTGAGGTGGTGATGGGATTTAGGAACCATAATTGCAAGAATGGTATGTGTGTGTGTGTGTGTGTTCACGCATGTGTGTGTGTGCAGAATCCCATAAGAAACAGACAACTATAAGTGTGTGTAATTTATAGCAAAATTAACAGCAGATGTCCACGGTCTTGAGCGCGTGTGAAGATGCAAACAGCCGCGGCCCGTGGTGAACAGCAGGAAATGGTGAACAGCAGGAAGTGGTGAACAGCCGCGGGCAGTGGTGAACAGCAGGAAGTGGTGAACAGCAGCAGACAGCAGTGAACAGCAGCAGTGAACAGCAGTGATGAACAGCAGGCAGTGGTGAACAGCAGCGGTGAACAGCAGAGTACTGTGGTGAACAGCAGTGGTGAACAGCAGCATACTGTGGTGAACAGCAGTGGTGAACAGCAGCGTACTGTGGTGAACAGCAGTGGTGAACAGCAGCGGTGAACAGCAGCGTACTGTGGTGAACAGCAGTGGTGAACAGCAGTTCAAGGGCCCAACGGCTGTGCAGATCTTATTGTGGCTAAACCGGGGATCGAACCACCAACCTTGCGGGTCCCAGTCAAGTTAACAGCTGCATTCATAGTAGTCATAGCTGCAGCAGTAGTAGCAGTAGTAGTAGTAGTAGTAGTAGTAGTAGTAGCAGTAGTAGCAGCAGTAGTAGTAGCAGTAGTTATAGCAGCAGTAGTAGTAGTAGTAGTAGCAGCAGCAGTAGTTGTAGCAGCAGTAGTATTAGCAGTAGTAGCAGTAATTATAGCAGTAGCAGTAGCAGTAGCAGTAGCAGTAGCAGTAGCAGTAGCAGTAGTTGTAGCAGTAGTAGTAGTAGTAGTAGTAGTAGCAGCAGTAGTAGCAGCAGTAGTTATAGCAGTAGTAGTAGTAGTAGTAGTAGCAGCAGCAGTAGTTGTAGCAGCAGTAGTATTAGCAGTAGTAGCAGTAATTATAGCAGTAGTAGTAGTAGTAGCAGTAGCAGTAACAGTAGCAGTAGCAGTAGCAGTAGTTGTAGCAGTAGTAGTAGTAGTAGTAGTAGTAGCAGTAGCAGTAGTTGTAGTAGTAGTAGTAGCAGTAGCAGTAGCAGTAGCAGTAGTAGTAGCAGTAGCAGTAGTAGTAGTAGTAGTAGTTGTAGCAGTAGCAGTAGTTGTAGCAGTAGCAGTATTAGCAGTAGTAGCGCTGCAATTGTAGTGGTTGTTGTTTTGGCTGAAAATGAAATATATTCACACTGTGTCATTTAGAGCCGCAGGCGCACGGGTCCAGTCCTCCCGGCGCTGCGTCACATGGCTGCCCGCGCGGACGGGCGCAGCGGAAAGACCGACAGACGCGGGCGGCGGGGCTCTAATGCCACACGCAGCACGGGCACTTCCACACCGCCGAGCGCAGACAACATTCGGCGTCGACCGCGTCCGCGAGGGACGGCGGGGATCCGGGGGCCGCTTCAGAAACCGCCCGTCGGGGGGGCGGGGGCGCGGCGGCATGGGGCCGGATCCGACCGCAGACGCCCGCCGCGTATCAAAGGCGCTCCGCCGTCAGAAAAACACACATCGGGATCGCCTCCAACGCGCCCGCAGCCACGTCACGCTACGCGCGCGCGCGACATGGCTGCTCATTACTGCTCACGAGGGCCGAATAAACGCCTTTGACATTTCCAGAGCATTTGCATTCGCAGTGGGGGAGGGGGGGGGGGGGGGGGGGGGAGCCGTGGTCTGGCCAAGGCCCATTTCAAGACGAGATAATACTATTTAGAGAGATATTCTCCTCAGAACTCTGCTGTGTAATGTGTTGATCGTTTTAGGGCACGGATGAGAACGCGTTGATCTCGGTAAGAAATTCTGCAGTGCTGATATTTGGAGAAATTGTGCATGAACACGGATGCATGGAAAAACACACAAGCACACACACCAACACAGAAACACACACACAGGTACACACACACACACACACACGCACACACACACATACACACACACACATTCACACGGGCAGAGACACTCACACACACACACACACACACCAACACAGAAACACACACACAGACACACACACACACACAGACACGCACATTCACACGGGCAGAGACACTCACACACACACACACACACACCAACACAGAAACACACACACAGACACACACACACACACAGACACGCACATTCACACGGGCAGAGACACTCACACACACAGATGCACACAAATGCAGAAGCACACACACAGGCATGCACTCAGGTACACACACACGCATGCACACAGAAACACATGAACATTCACACACACACAGGCATACTCATACAAAATACACACACATACACTAGAGTTGCCAGATTTTTTTATTTGTGAAACGGAACAACATGCACAGCTTGAAGCAGAAACGAAAGGTCGGAGAGGTTGGAATAATTGTCAAAACCGAAGCACCATATATACACAAATTAATTACTATTCAAACTAAATATCTTCCATCAAATCTTCATAAGGGATATTACATTGTCCGGCTGGTCAAGACCACAAACCGGAACTGTACATTTCAATCAGAAACTGGATGTCAGGCGACCCTAACAATCGCAAGCATACAAGGACCCATTAAAACCCTCTGCAAATGGGAGAAAGGCATTTACAGTTCTCCTTCTTGTTTTCTTGATTGTCAAAAATGACAAAAGGTTTCCAATTAGGCGATCCCCGGGCCCTCAGACAGGATTATGTGGAAACTCCTTGACCTTGGCCTTTTATCAAACAATCATAAATTAGACACCCTGCGTTCGACGGCAGCTCTGTGCATCATTTACCACAGGCAGCAGGGCTCCAAGGGGGGGCCTGCCCTGGTGAGCACTGTAATTGGTGTACAGAAGGCAGCATTTTTCATAGTGACAATAGATTTAGAAAGTTTTGTGGGGGGTTTTTTTTTGCCAAACTGGCAGGACCTACTAATCCTTTCAGGAGTCAGTCGGGAGTCAGTTATAATCTCACTGTACTTATCCTGCATCAAACCACTATCTTTTAGCGTGGCGCTTTACCTCACGTAACAGTTCAGGACATTGGCCTTTTAAAAACGACCGCTCATCTGAGGAGGTAAATCATCTGCGACGCGGAGTTTCATTTCTAAAACAGAACTCCTCCCAGAGTTCCCACGCGAACGCTGATTACCGCTGGAATTACGCACCAGAGCTGGAGTCCTATGCTGAAATACTAAATGAGAGCTGGAACCCTGTGTTATACTCGGTGATTTAAATAGGCACACAAAACAAGCACGAGCCCATGGGAAGAGTGTCACTCGCACTGTTCACACACGCAACAGCACAGGAAGCCCAGGAGCCCTCAATGAGACGGGCACAATGCACATTATCAGCCAATGATAAGAGTATACACGGGGGAGAATCGCTCAGTTCTCAGATGTCTGCGGCAGAAATTGCACCTTTAATTAGAAGAGATAACAGTCTGCTGCCAAGTTGTTGTTTTTTGTTTTTTTTTTTTTAAAAGGAAAGAAAAAAAAAAAGAAAAAGTATCACCCGGACAATTATGCTCATTTCATGTCGTCCACATCGTACCTCCTGGAAGGCATCCCGGATGAGACTGTTGGACAAAGAACAATGAATCTGATCCAATAATCCAACGCTTAAAAGCTGGAAAAGAAAGACAGAGAGAGAGAGAGAGAGAGAGAGAGAGAGAGAGATGTTAAAAGTATCCACAACTCATCTTGTGCCAAACTCCAGTCAGCGTGGATACCCTGAGGTGACCCTCTCATCTCCAGTCAGACGTCAGGCACCTTCAGGCCAAAAGCCTACCCCCTCGCCCGCCCCACAAGCCGGATATGATACCAACCCCCACCCCCCATCCTTCTTCATTGGCTATGCTGCCACCGTATCCCCGATAATCCCAGCATCGGCTCACCCCCCCCCAGTCAGACCGTGGCACCTCCATCCAGTCTTGATCGTGATCCAAACGTGATCTGTTTCAACAGCCACCATTTTGTTTTGAAGTTGTATGGCATGGCAGAAGTGCTCACTAAGCCACCCTAATGTTTTGTACAGACCTGCTATCCCCCCGAGTTTTGGAATTGAAATTATTTATCTTTTTTAATCACTTTCTTTCCGCTCTTTATAATACTCATTTTTAATATTTTTCATTTTGAGATATGAGAGAAGCTTAGAGAGAACAAACTCTCACTGAAGCATAGTATTTCATGATATTCCCTGGATCTGAAATGAGATTCCGTTTTTTTCTGCCGCGCAACATTTAAAAGTATTCATAAATCAACACATACTGTACTTAAGCTCAGTCATTCATATAACAGTACAAAGAGGTCATTTTTTATTTAGTTTTTTTTTTTTTTCTAATTACCTTTTGGAATTTCCGGATGTGCTTGTTATGCTATGAAATGGCAGTAAACATTAGGCACACCGTCTGTGTTTTGTTGTGATGATTATGGCAGAACGTTTAAGAGCTACCTACCAGATGCCAGAGTATAATTACCTTTATGCGGCCTGATTAAAGATGTTACAAATCTCGCTAATGATCTACATAAACCACTGCGACCGGGAGTCTCTCTCGAGCAAGCTGGCACCACAGTCACCAGCGTGTCTTTGCCCTTGAACGATGAACCTGAATATGCTTACACAAGCCACAATCCAACACTCTGCTGGGAGGCTGGCCGTGGTACAGGCTGCCTGGAGTTACTTTAAGTCACTTTTCCCTGCTTTAAACCGTAAACCAATTCATACTGTCGGTGTAGAAGTGGAGGACGATAATTGTGGTTGTGTAGAAGTGGTGTAGTATTGTGGCAGTAGTGTAGAAGTGGTGTAGGATTGTGGCGGGGGTGTAGAAATGGTGTAGTATTGTGGCAGTAGTGTAGAAGTGGTGTAGTATTGTGGTGGTGGTGTACAAGTGGAGGCAGATAGTGTTGTGGTGTAGAAGTGCAGTAGGATAGTGAAGGTGGTATGGAGGTGCAGTAGGATTGTTGTGGTATAGAAGTGAGTATGATAGTGGTGGTGGAGTAGACGTGGAGTAATATAGGGGCAGTAGTATAGAGGTGTAGTAGGATAGTGGTGGAGGTGTAGAGGTGTAGTAGGATAGTGGTGGAGGTGTAGAGGTGTAGTAGGATAGTGGAGGAGGTGTAGAGGTGTAGTAGTATAGTGGTGGAGGTGTAGAGGTGTAGTAGGATAGTGGTGGTGTAGAGGTGTAGTAGGATAGTGGTGGAGGTGTAGAGGTGCAGTAGGATAGTGGTGGAGGTGTAGAGGTGTAGTAGGATAGTGGTGGAGGTGTAGAGGTGTAGTAGGATAGTGGTGGAGGTGTAGAGGTGTAGTAGGATAGTGGTGGAGGTGTAGAGGTGTAGTAGGATAGTGGTGGAGGTGTAGAGGTGTAGTAGGATAGTGGTGGTGTAGAGGTGTAGTAGGATAGTGGTGGAGGTGTAGAGGTGTAGTAGGATAGTGGTGGTGTAGAGGTGTAGTAGGATAGTGGTGGAGGTGTAGAGGTGTAGTAGGGTAGTGGTGGAGGTGTAGAGCTGAGAGCCCCAGACTGTGGAGCATTAAGATGGCCGTGCTGCACCCCACGCTCAGGGAGGGGCCCCTGAATACTGATGAGGAGATGAGGCAGGTCCTCACTGCCAACAGGACGTTCTGTTTCCTCATCGATTTTTAGGGGGGTCAGAAACCGGGCCCCCACTGATGCTTTAAATAAGAGAAGAAAAGAAATCCCTCCTTCCTCTCGCCCGAACAAGCGCAGTATGTGGACTCCAGCCTCAGCTTTTATTTATCCTTTTTGAGCCCTTCTTTTTCTCTCATTCAGATCATTTCTAACTGAGTGAAATAACTGTAGGCAATTGACATAGTTTCCAAAATTGAAATACTTTAAATAGATGTGTGCTCTTTCAGAAAAACTCCCACTGACCCATTTTCAACAAGATACGATCAAAACAAAATGTCATACAATCATATGATAGAATATGTTTGTTGTGAACTTTGAAAAATATTATTTCTTTAAAAATAAAATGTCACTAATATGTAGGAATTTTCCTGTTTTGTGCAACGTCCCCTCCTTGGTTGAGACATCAATCCAGTGGCACTCATCGTATCAACAGCCCCAGGTCTCGTTAGCTAATTATTGCAGTTGCCCAAAAAGCAATTACAAGGCAGCGTGCCTTTCCATAGAATTAATCTAACATTGGGAAAAATGAGCAAATCAAGCTGATGGAGTGAAAGACTGAAAAAAGAGATAAAACAGGAGAGGTACAAAAAACAAATGAGAAGCGCCAGTAATTATCGGACGGGTGGTAGGGGAGGGCGGCTCTCCAAGGACAGAAAGTTAAAGCGCAGTTATTGGGGAAGAACAACTTCTAAGGAACTGTTCAATGGGAGGGATATTAATTGCATTCAAACCATTCTTAGATTCTTAGAACTTACGTGCACTATGAACCTTAAATACAGATACTGTATGATTATATCCATGTTAAAGCGGAATTTTATAAATAACTGCTCAGTCACGGTCAAGCCTCAATTTAAGATACAATCTGGTCGTACGGCCATTTTATAAACGAGGCCCCTTGACATTTGTTTCAGTCATTGTGTTCCATGGCATGCTAACGTCGGGCCAGGCAAAGCACAGTGCCCTGTTGTACAATCCAGCTGTGTCAGGTAGACCAGCTTGAAAACTGAGCTGGTCATAAAGCTGGTCTAGCTGGGTATTAGCTGATAGCTTGTCTGAGCTAGTAGCTGTTCAAGCAGCTGTTTCAAAACATTGCTCGAGCTGGTCAAACCATGTCAAGCTGGGAGCTGGACTGAACTGTTTAACCAGCTAAACCATGTCGAGCTCAGAAGCTAGCTTGAGCTGTTTTGGGTTTTTTTAGCTGGGGGATCTCAAAAATCTGTAGCATCGCGGCAGGGGGCATAGGAGAACAAAGGCTGAAGGTCAAGTTCAGCTCTGATAACCAGAAGTATCATTTCACCCTGAGAGTTGTCAATGAGTGGATCTGCTTGCCAGGTCTCTCTGTAAAGGCAGGCCTTCAGGGCATTGGAGACTAGGGTAGGCTGATATTTCATGAGGTTTGCATCGAGACTGACAAATGTCCTATACCTCTCATTACGTCACTTTTTCCATTACGTTCTTCGGTAATCTTGCTACTGTCATCCAAGACACTATTATGCCAAAACAATGTAAATGCATGAAGTTCTTGATCTCAAGAGGAAACGCGCTTTATTCAACTCACTGATCAGCTGATAGGAGTTTTGTTTCAAAATCCTAAAATGTGCCTGTGGACTGAAAGGCAGCCTCAAAAACGTGGAAGTGCACCCCCCCCACTCCCGCCCCGCCCCACCCCCGCCCCTACCCTCCGTCTCCCGGAGCTGGAGTCTGAGCTCCCAGGTGTTAAGCCTGCTTTGGCCTCCATGTTCATGGATCAGCCTATCACAGACACAGCAGCACTGGCACAGGCAGTAGGAACCAAATCCTCCCTGGACCGAGCCGGCCAAGAACGTTCTGGAAACCTCCCGCCGACGTTGCGGCAGCGCTCTGCCCGGTAAGCCTCGGGCAGCGAGGCCGGTGGGTGCGTATGGCGTACGCCTTGGAACGAGGCGCAGGAAACACGGTTTCACGCTCACCGGGCCTGATGCTGCGATTTAGGGAAGGCTGACCCCCCCCCCCCCTTCCCCCCACTACAGACACTACTGCCCCCCGCGCACCCCCGGTGCCAGAGCCAGCACTATCTGCAGCTCACGGCCAGAGATGAGATGAGTGCTGGGCCAGGCCTTTCAGGAAGGGCGGCTGGGAGTAGGAACTGATCATCACGCTTCTGCCAGCTCTTTCATGTCTGTCCCTCGTTCCCACTCGCTCTCCCTCCTCCCCTCTATCCCTCCAACTCTCTCTCAGTCGCTGTCTCTCTCCCTCCTTCCCTCCTTACCTCTCTCTCCCTCTCTCTTTCCCCCTCTCTCTCTTGATCTGCCTCACTTCCTCCTAATCTCTGTCTCTCTCTCTCCCTCTCTCCCTCTGTCTCTCTCTTTCTTTGCCTCTCTCTCCCTCTCTCTCTCTCTCTCTCTCTCTCTCGCTCTCTCCCGATCCCTCTTCTTTTTTTCTGACTGCCTGTCTTTCCCATCTTTGTCCGGTCCACCTGAGGGAATCATCTGTACAAAGCGGTGTTTTTGCAGTGATTATCAGTCCTCCAGGCACCCAGAGGGCCTTTATAATGCCCCCCCCCCCCGTCTCCCCACCCCTTCACCCTGCCAGGGATGTACACTACCGCCATTACAAACAGAAAGTCTCAAATTATGAATATATATACACATTGGGATTTTCATAAACAACACAACACGGATGAATCATGCTCATTCCCCGTGCTCACGCACCTTAATAACCCTCTGTACAAAAACACACACATAAAGGCCCTACTCCGGCAGGAAGAAGACCTTTTACAGAGCAACAAAATATGCTATAAGGGTCTGTTATTTTCTCATTATTGACTGCAAAAACATCCCCTGAAAGCCTATCCACTTTGGACTTTGTACCCATACAGGTACATGCACCCCTCGTGTTAAAAGAAACTGAGGTTCTCAAGCTGCTGTGTGTGTGTGTGTGTGTGCGTGTGTGTGTGTGTGTGCGTGTGGGTGTGTGTGCGTGTGTGTGTGCGCGTGGGTGCGTGCGTGTGTGTGTGTGCATGTGTGTGTGCGTGTGCACGTGTGCATGTGTAAGAGTGTGTGTGCGTGAGTGTGTGTGGGTGTCCGTGTGTATGAGTGTGTGTGCGTGTGTGTATATGCGTGGGTGTGTGCGTGTGTGTGTGTGTGTGTGTGCATGTGTGTGTGCGTGTGCGCGTGTGCATGTGTATGAGTGTGTGTGCATGTGTGTGTGCGCGTGTCCATGTGTATGAGTGTGTGTGCGTGTGTGTGCGTGTGTGTGTGCGCGTGTCCGGGTGTATGAGTGTGTGTGCGTGTGTGTGTGTGCGTGGGTGCGTGCGTGTGGGTGTGTGTGGGTGAGATAGAGAGAGAGCCTGCAACTGACGCTAGTGTGGGAAAGTATTGACAGTGATTTCCGGGCAAGCCACCCAAGGTGCTCTTCCGCTCCTCTCAAAAGCAGGTCTGTGTGTGATGTGATGTAATACTGTGTCAGCCATTTTTCAGCATCCCCCAGTGCTCGCTCTGAAGGAAGGCTTGCTGCTTTCAGGAAAAAAAGTCACTCTCTGCCAACCGGCTGAGATTATTTTTATGGAAAAGTTGTGGTATTAATGAAAGGTGTACAGCACCCTTCGATATTGTACAAGCATGTGTGGGTACACAGTGAAGTGCTCAGTGTTAATTCAACTCTAACAGAGTACATATGAGTCCAGTGTTGATTTAACACTGAATATTTGTTTTGTTACGTAGCAGAAATGTGATTCTACCCACCCTGCTTATACATTTTCATATATAGGTATTGCATCTTTATTGGCTCATTCTGAATCAAAAGGATATTCGGCATTACATAAGTCTTTGCATACTGTTTCATCACACAAAAAGTGTAATTGCTACGTCACATTAAAAAGGTATATGATATAACAAATAACATGAAAAGTCTCACAACTTCAGTTACCTGCTTTGTCAGCGATACCTTTAACTAAACTTTTCCTGTAAAAGTGGAGCAGTCTCTCTCATTGCCCAAGAGGAGTTCTTCCTTAAAGGTACAATAGGTAATTTCGGACTTCTAACAGTCAAGAGAGGAATAGCAGCAACAAACACCCTCAAACCACAACACTATTTATCCCCCCCCTTCTCTATAAATCTGTTCATGTTGAAACGCCATTGGCTGTGGCAATTAGAACCAATTTTCAACCAATGAGCCTGAATTATTGTACTGCTATAGAATGTTTTGGTACAGAGTGCTGGCCCATCAACTGCATATTCTGAAACCCGAATTTAAGAACTCTAAACACAAGCAGAGGGTGAATCAACATGTCACTGAGCCTTTTTCAATGATAGGAAGGGGTTTACAATGGTCTTGTAACAATGTTTTAACACAAAGGTCTTTCCTATTGTACCTTTAAATGATTCCTTCAGCTCTGTCTTTCCTGCCTGTAGCACTTACCTGAGGTCCTGTCCAACTATGGAAATCAGAATTTAGTTCCAGAATATTCCAGTTCAGCGCAGAAAACTCTTGGTGGATCTCTTGTCTGATTCAATGCGTTCAGGTCCCTCTTCATCAAAGCAACCCAAAGCCATGAAACATGGTGGCATTGTACAGCTGGAAAAAAAAATGACGCAATACATTGAAAAAACCTGAGATGAACCCTGTGCCACATGGAAAGACATAAAACAATTTCACATACTGGCCAAACAGCCACATGAATAGACAAGTGTTTGGTTGGCTGGTTGGCTGGCTGGCTGGGTAGGCGTCCATTTGCTTTCCCAGTGCTAGAGGCACTTTCTGTAACATGGAATCACAAATATTTTCTCAGGATTTTATTCTCTTCCCATTTGAATTTGCCTTGGCAAAAGCAAATGTTAATTTTCCGAGCTTCGGCTGTTTCATCAAATATGTGGTAATCTCCCCAGAATTTCAGCGAGAGAAATGAGACCATGTAGCTGAATGCTATTTCTCTTTCTTTTTCTCTTTTGTTTAAAGTCATATTTGAGACATATTTGCTTTTGCAGGTCTGATTGTGCAAGCCCACTTCACAGCACAAAAAAAAAAAAACAACAGCTCAAGCTAGGTTTTGAAACAGGTGGTAGCTGGTTGATAAGTTCAGACCAGCTCCAATCTCAACATGGTTTAAGCAGCTCAAGTGATGTTTTGAAACAACGGGTAGCTGGTAATTTCAAGATGGTCCTAGCCAGTGGCATTTACCCTAAGAAATGTTCTAGCTTTCTGTACTGTAGTTTATCAAGAAATATATATTATTGGTTAAAATGTAAGGGTGGACATTTCCCCCATCCACACATTAAAATACAACAAAAAAAGAAACAAAAATAACAACAAAAAAAAAAGATCTTCTGAATTTAATCTAGGTGATACTCTGCAGAAGTCGTGAATATAGTGTCTTTTTAATGGCAGTTGAGAGATGCTTTCTCGTTGTTCGACTGACCTATGATTACAAAATGAATTTCCATGGAAACGGGCAATGAGAATATTGATATGACCTGACACAATATTGATGTTAAAGTCAGAGGGGCCTGGGTAAATGAAGTCGACCGCCTGGCATGACTGCAAATCAGCACGCGGAGAATGCCATCGCTGTGCACTCAACGCTGGCTCTGATGGGCAGGGGCGGAGACAGCACAAGTGTCTATGACCAGGGCAGCCACCCGGGACAGCTAGCTCCCATGTTAAATGGTTGTCATTTACATAGCGCCTTTATCCAAAGCGCTGTACAAGTGATGCTCATTCACCAATGGCGATTGGCTGCCATGCAAGGCACCAACCAGCTCGTCAGGAGCATTTGGGGGTTAGGTGTCTTGCTCAGGGACACTTCGACACAGCCCAGGCGGGGGATTGAACCAGCAACCCTCCGACTGCCAGACGACTGCTCTTACTGCCTGAGCCAATGTCACCCTGGCAAGGTCGCCCATGTTAAGATCTCACATTGGACCCCACCACCCCAGGCCACCCATCCCATTGAGGACCCCTGTCAGGTAGGGTCCTTGCAATCATCCTACCTTTCTCCCCTCAATGGCACATCCCTGTCTATAGGAAAATTACTTTCTGCACCACTGGACCAATTGTACTGGACCGTGTCTAACTGGCCGAATGAATACATTTTATTTACAGAGCACATTTCATTTTGCAGCATAACAATAATAATACCCCGAGTGCTTTACATTGGTTACTTAACAACAATGCAAGTTGTATACTGTGAAAATCAAATGGAAAAAATGTGCTGTGAACATAAACGTTAATTTGTACCTTTATGAGACAGGCGGAAAAACGGAACTGCCCAAATCACATGTGGGTTAAGCCTTCTAAACAGGTGTCAAGAGCCTGAATGAGAGAGAGAGAGAGAGAGAGAGAGAGAGAGAGAGAGAGAGAGAGGGAGAGAGAGAGGGAGAGACAGAGAGACAGAGAGACAGAGAGAGACAAATTTACTTGTCATGCAAATAAAGCACATTTGAATTAGAATTAGAATTAGAATTTGAGAGAGAGAGACAGAGAGAGAGGGAGGGAGAGAGAGAGGGGGAGAATAAAAGCAGTGGCAGGAGACAGGGGTAGGAAAAGGCAGAGAGGCAGGCAGAGAGACGGAAGATGGGGTTTATTTTTTTCCCTTGAAAGCAGTGAGCCCAGCAGCCCTGGCTGTTACTGTATGCACCTCCGCTAAATGGCCGTGGCTGCATCTCCTCCGTCTCATTAAACGCACAGATAGCTCCAACGAGACAGGCGTGGGCTCGCAAATAATGAAAATGGCAGAAAACGGCAGAAAAGGAGCACGGCCGTCCGTGCGCACCGCGGAAGAGGACGCGCACTAACTCCTGCTTTATTATTAAAATGAGCCCTTGAGTTTTTTTTTATTTATTTTTTTAAAGCGTACGGGAAAATGAATCACCGAGGGCCAGAGCAATTCATCACCGGGACCATCTCAAACCGACCCATTACGGCGACCGTGTGTTTACTCTGGCCTGCCTGCAGGCGTCTTCGCCACAACGCCGATTTAATCGGTCAATTAGCGAGTGTCCTCAGCACTCACGCAACACGCCGGAGTGCGCGGGAGGGGATCATCGCCCGGGCGGGGCGGCTCAGCTCCTTTCAGTTCAATTTAAATTCTCTGCAGTTCACTTAAATTAAGTCCCGTTCATTTAAATTCAGTCCAGTTCCATTCAATCAAGTCGACTTCAGTTCAATTAATTTCCATTCATTTAAATTCTATTTAGTTCAGGACAATTCGGTTAAGTTCGGTTAATTTCGCTCCATTTCGATTAAGCTCACCTCAGCTCAGTTGCGGTTTATGTAATTAAACAGCTCACAAATACAAGAAATGACAATATATAATTTAAAAAAAAACACTGAGGCAGCCTGTAGCATAGTGGCTAAGGTACATGACTGGCACCCAGAATGTTGTTGGTTCAAGCCCTGGTGTAGCCCCGATAAGATCCGCACTGCTGTTAGGCCCATAACCCTGCAATTCTCCAGGGGAGATTGGCCTGTGCATAGTGTGTAAATCATTTTTGATAAAGGTATCAGCTAAATAACAAAATACAGTTATACCTTCACCAAAGGCACGGACAATTCAGCCAGATGTTGTCATAGCACGCACAACAGACAGTGGACCACGTTATGGATTTGCATTAAATTTAGCACAGGTGCCGATGAAGTGTGACGGATGTCGGTTATTGGCAGTGTATTTTAAAGATTCGTCACCAACGGCAGGCCTGATGACGCAAGGGCACAGCGCACCTCCGAGATCGATATCCACGTCCCAGAGGCAGGGTCAGAAAACCTCGCCGAAGAGCGGGAAGTGTTTCAGGCTCACGACAGCGGCAGACCTGCCGAAAACAAGCACTCGGCTCAACGAGGTTTGACATAGCACGAGGGGGGGGGTCAATGATTTTTGAGGCCAAACCTGGCAGATCAAAACTTAATTAAGTTTTGGAGCTGTGAAGTAGCACATATCTCCACGTGTGAGAAGTTGATTGATTGAGCGTGCGAAAGGCTAGCAGCAGGAAGTGGAGAAGCATTGTTGGGAGGAGGGAGGGGGTCAGTTCTCCTCCTGGTCAAGTAAGCGGGCTGTCTCCTCGAAAAGCTTCTTCTCTTCCCAAATATGAGTCGGGGCCACAAGGACACAAACCTTTGTCATGGTGACGTCACTACAAATGGCTTTTGACGTAGCGTTACGACTTTCCACTATTTCTTTTTTAGGGGTGTCCACATATGGTCAAGTCAATTTTGCTGCATTTACATTTTTGTCATTAAGCAGATGCTTTTAATCCAAAGTGACTTTGGATTATGCATGAGTTCTTCAATAAGCATCGAATCCATAAAGAGCAAAACACGCATGAAGTGCAGTTCTAACCAAAAACAATAGTCATCGTAAGTGCAAGGTTATTTTTATGTTATTTTTTAAATATAGAGTGTACAAGAGGGATATTGGGAAGAGGGGCAGGTAAGTCCACCACTGAAGAACCAGGGCTTGATGGCACAAGCTGGGAGACCAGCCAGAAGGAAGCTGCAGAAATCCAGGCAGGATGTGACAAGTGCCTGGACTAGCAGCACGGTGGCTTTCTCCGTCAGGAGATGACAGGCACAGTGTATATTACGGAGGAAGAACCTGCAGGTTCTGGCAGTGGAGGTCATGTGTGCAGCGAGGACGAGATGGTCATCAAGGGTCACCCCAACATTATTGGCAGTGTGGGAGGAGGATTCTACAAAGTCCTCAACAGTCAGTGAGAGGTTGATTGTCGGAGACGAACTTAGCAGGGATGTAGAGAAGCTCAGTCTTGCCAATGTTGAGCTTCAGGTAGTGGGTGGTCATCAACGCTGAGATATCAGCCAAGCAGGCAGAGATCTGCGCAGTGACCCGCATATTTGGTAGGAAGGAAAGAGTTGAGTGTCTTCAGTATAAGAACAGTAAGAAAAGCCATGGGAGGGGATAACAGAACCGCGGACCAATAACTGAGAGGACCAATAACTGAGCCCTGCAGGACCCCAGTGAGTACGGGGACTGGGTCAGAGACTGAGCCCCTCCAAGTCACCTGGTTGGAACGACCGGAGAGGTAGGACACTCATGTGACATGTGACACCCATCCCTGTCAGCGATGAGAGCAGAATCTCATGGTTGACTGTATGAATATATCAATATAAGGGGCGACGTTGGCTCAGGAGGTAAGAGCAGTAGGTAGTAGGAGGGTTGCTGGTGTGAGCCCTGGGTGCACCTAAGTGTCCCTGAGCAAGACCCCCAAAAGCTCCTGACGAGCTGGTCGGTGCCTTGGATGGCAGCCAATCGCCGTTGGTGTGCGACTGTATGTGTGAATGGGTGAATGAGAAGCATTATTTGTACAGCGCTTTGGAAAAAAAGTGCTATATATATAAACGCAAACCATTTACCATATGAATGCAGACCATTTATCAAAGGTCGCCATACCACACTATGACAGAAAACTATCACAAAGATGCTTTATGGAGTAACATGGTAAAGAATGGCAGAAATCAGGCCTGAACCCCTAATACCAAGCACCATGAGGTAGATAACAAACGGTGACGAGACAATCTTGTGGGGAAGGGGAGGTACATCCTCTGCTGGCCAGTATGGAAAGGTAATATATTTTTTTAATATTCATGATATGCAATCAAGGGATATTCATCAACATACATTGAAATACACGTTTGATGGGTCTAACAGGACATATTTCTTTGACCTAACTGTTCTAGGAGGCCCCAGATTTATCAGGATGTGAGGAAACACTCAAATAAATGAGGGAGTAGGGAGAGCTGTGAAGACTGTGAAGGATGGTCAGCAATGGTAAGCGGACTGCATTTATGTCGCGCTTTTTATCCAAAGCATCCATTCACACCAACAGAAATAGGCTGCCATGCAAGGTACCAATCAGCTCGTCAGGAGCAATTGGGGGGTTAGGTGTCTTGCCCAGGGACACTTCGACACATCCAGGGTGGGGCAACCTTCCAACTGCCAAACTGACTGCCAGACAGGCACTCTTACCTCCTGAGCTAATATCACCCCTATGCCTTTCCTCACAGCCAGCTAAATGTGTCCTGAAAGCAGTTCGTTGAATGCAATAGCACTTCTGACACAATGGTTCCCAACCCTGTTCCTGGAGATCGACCATCGTTTAGGTTTTCATTATTACCTAAATATGACACATCCGATTCTACTCATTAGCAGCTTAAAGAGATCTCTAGTTGTTGAATGAGGTATGCTTCATTATGGTTGCAGTGTAAACTTACAGGATGGTACAGTAGATTTCCAGGAACAGGTTTGCGGACCACTGCTACAAAAAAATATATGGATGCATGTATTTCATATTTAGCTCATCTGCTCTTCTACATGCTCAATCTCATTGGTCATTATTGCATGTTTGCCCCACTCGCATTCGTCATTATTCCAAATAAGTTCCACTCTCATTGGCCAGCATTGCATCTCTGCCCCATTTTCATTGGCCAGTACTGCATCGGTGCCCCACTCTCATTGGCCATTTTTGCATCTGTGCCTGACTCTAATTGGCCAGTGTTGCATCAGAGCCCCACTCACATTGGCCATTATTGTTTCTGAGCCCCTGGAGACCATGAGCCGATAAAAGGCTGCCCAGCCCTGGTGTTTTATTCCACTGCTGAAGTGGTGTCTCTGAGAGAACCAATGCTTCCTTCCTAGGGAGAGCTCTCATTGAGATAAGACGTTGGGCAGGAGAAGGAAGATATGGATGGAAGATCATTGACCTAAATACAGAAAATGGCTTTACAAACCTGCTCTCAATCTTACTTATATCACTCTTGTTTTTCTCCCAGTCTTGCATTCATTCTACAATAGAGGTACTCATGAATCCTACTTTCATCATTGAACACGGAGCACAGAAATATCTGCACTTGACTATTTTTGCGTTTTCCTGAACATAGGCTGTGCCTGCAGAGGAGGAGATCGTCAAAGAAATGGAAACATGTTCTGCCCTTTTAAACAAACTTTTACCTCTTCTTGTCGTGGCTTTTCCTTCTGCTCTGCCACCAGACCCAGGCCTACAGGCTTCTGTGGGCCTTCAGAATTTTTGTTTTTTCAACAAGCTATCAAAATGTTACAAAGGATCAGTACCAAGGTTTTTTTGTTTGTTAATAAAGTACTATGATTGACATTATATCATTTTAATTATGACAGATAAGGTTACGTTATATAAAACTGATTATAATGGAAAAAGGAATGCATTTTCAACAAGGCTTTGTTTGAAGAAAAGATAGAGGCGTCAAATTAAATCTAAAAACTTGGCTGCTAATGGGTGATCCTTATTTATCCTAATTTTGTGTGACATGCTCTTCAACACGATAATTAAAAAACAGGATCAGGATTGTTTTCAGAAAAGGTAATCCTCAACAAACTGACTAATTTCATCGACTGCCATTATGATTACAGGTGACTGGAGAGAACATGTCTTTTTCAGAAATTGTTGTTTCCCACACTGGAGAGAGAGAGAGAGAGAGAGAGAGAGAGAGAGAGAGAGAGAGAGAGAGAGAGAGAGAGAGAGAGAGAGAGAGAGAGAGAGAGAGAGAGAAGGCGGAGAGAGAGAGTTATAGAGAGAGATAAGGAAAGAAAGAGACAGAGAGAGAGCGAGAGAAAGAGAGAGAGAGAGAGCTGGTTCCAAACTCAAATTAAAAGTAGACATCTTCTGTATTAGTTATCTAATACAACTAAAGATTAAATATGACAACTCTCATGCAGTTCAGTGAGGTTCTTATTATATTCATAAATCTGATTAGATTAGCTGATGGTATGACTCAGCAAGCCTGAGACCACTGAAAGCATTGCTGGGTTTTGCATTCACACGGTAAGGTTTCAGGTTTAAATCCTGAACCAGCCTCTGCTGTTCAGCACCCTTTGGCTGAGTACTTAACTTGAAATGCTTTAGTGAATACTCAGGCAGTCCTTTGACAAAAGCAATTTGGGAGCAATTGTTCTCTTTAAAAGGGGGCTTAAGTCCTCTGCGGGGTAAAAAAAAAAGTAACCGGTTTACCACACAATTGTAATTTAACATGTATATCTAATTGGAGCTTGAAATTAAAAGTGATTGGAGAGTAATCACTGTCTCACTGCCCACTGAGGCTAGCCGGTGGACTCCCTGTTTATGGCCTTCTCGTTTCCTGGGAAACTAATTTTGCAAAAAATACATCTGCACTGCGAAGGAACAAAGCTGTGAGCTGGTTCCTTGAATATGCAGCCCTTCCTTGAATATGCAGCCCTTGCACAAAGTGCAGTGTTGTATTCCAATACATGTAATGTATTGTCTAATACACGTTCTTTACAGATAAAATGGTCACACTGACCTGGTTACATGCTGTTCATGCCGTTCTTTTTAGAACCCACATTGGCTGGAGGGGGGTGGACGTGTTTTTCCTCCTGGTGTTGCTGATGCAAACAAGAGATGTTAGTTATCTTATCCTCCATTCATGAACAGAGCACAATCACATTTAAGAATATACTGGGTCTGTCACCACGAGTCAGATATGTATTGCCCTGCTCCATATCCCGCTTAAGACAGGCCTGAAACAGATCAGGAAGATTCTTAATATTCTCTGCAAACAGGGCCATGTTGTCATCACGGATATATCAGATCCGTCGTCAGAATGTCAATTTGCTAATGGTTGCATTAGAACAATATTCAAATGAGCTGAACAACACATAGAATATATCTATGATCACAAAAACTAAGCTTAGCTGTTACTATAATTGTACTTATTATCTGACTCCAAATTAAAATAGAATTCAGAATTTGCTTTTAATCATGCGCGAAGCTCGTTGAGGTTACACTTGACTCTTCCTTGTGTGCCACCATTACTCAATATATGCTCCCAGGATTAGCACTCTTGCTGAGTCTCAGTTTCTTGGAGAACACATAGGTTGGGGGTCTAGCCAACACAATACATGCATTATATTTTGCATAGATAGTTGTGAGCCCGGATCAGCATGCATTCAGAGGGCTCCTTGAGGCTAATTTGACAAGAACTGATGTGGAACGTCCATGGGTTCTCTTCACATAAAATCACCAGAAACATGCACCACCCATCCCGTTTTACTGGTAGACGTACCAGGCCACTGATCAGTTGGTTTTTGGTCAAAATATCCCCCTGAGTATTCAGTCGTAATTTAGGCTCAAGAAGGTATACGGTGGATTAGCATCATGGAGATCACGCAAGTTAAAAATAAGAAGAATTTATTAACGGGCAGGTAGGTCATTAGCTTACAATTCAATTACTTACCACAGAAATTAAGAAAAGAAATAGGAAATAGGAGGAAATATTCTTATCCAGCCTGCTTCAGCTACACACAGACACAGAATATGCACTGTGTGGGAATTCTGTTATGATCTTCCCAGATTGCTTGGTTTAGTCTCCTTGAATCCCAAATCAGGCCTTTAATCTTGCCCATTTGGAATTTAGAGCCAGGAAGTGAGATTTTGGTCAGAGGGTGAGGCCAATGGCTTTCACAGGGACAGGTTTCCATGCAGTTTTCCCTAGGTTCCTGCATGATTATGATGTCCTAGGTATACTGTTGCGGAAATTAGACCATTGCACCAGTCACACTGAGCCAAGGAAAATGATACCAAACATGAATATTATCTAAATATTAATTTCAGTGACTGAGGAATGAGGGAGTTGTGAGAGGGAGAGAGCAATAAAGGGGGGTTCAAGAGAAGAATGCAGGAGGTGTTCTCTCAAACCTTCCCGTGCCGTGAAGGCCATGTCGTGTTGAGTATCAGGCCTGAGCCCTGATAGAAATGTGAGAGGAGGGGGTGATTTACAGGGGGTTCAGGAAGACATCTGTTTTTGGGAACAATGCATGAGTTTTTCCCCCACAGGCTCCCGTCTGTATGGGTACCGAGAAAGTGGGGGCTAAAGATGTATGCTCCTGGGAGGAGAGTTAAATTACTTTACAGCCACATCTTGCCACTGCATCAGAAGAAGTCAGAAAGCTTACCAGTGAACTGAGAGATAATACCAGATTTTAATAATTTCTGCCTTACAACTTAATGTACTCTCATCTACTCCCTGCTGAAAAAAAACAGCTCAGGCTATGTTTTGAAGCTGGTTGATCACTTCAGACCAGCTCCCCGCTTGACACGGTTTGACCAGGGAAAACTATGTTTGGAACAGCTCATACCCTGCATTGCTCCAGGGGAGGACTGTCACCTGCTTAGTCAAATCAACTGTAAGTCGCTTTGGATAAAAGCTTCAGCCAAATGACATGTAATGTAATGTAACAAGCTTGTGACCGGCTCGATCTTCCGGAGGGGCTGCTACTTGTTTCAGCCGGTCCTGGAAGCGCAGAGACTGACTGAGCCTGTACAAAGGTGCCATATTAACATTCACCTCCCTGACCTGCAGCGAGTCAGAAAGTGACACGATAGGCACAGCTAGCCAGGACATACTCATTTTCGCCTTGCCTTTTCTGCTCGATGAATGAAGATGACAGTTCTGCGCTCGAAAATGTTAATGCCCATCATCTGCACTGCGGAGGGAAATATTGGAGATGTCTAGATTACTTACATGGGGTATATATTCAGTTCTTTTTTTCTTTTTTTTTTGCCAGGAAGGTGCCAGGAATTAATTGACGAACATAGCGGTTTTGCAGCGGCCAGGAGTCGCACTGATGTAAGGCTCCTGCTAAAATGTACAGGTCTGTGAGTTTCTGCTTCCACCATCATGACGCTTCCCCATCATTTTTTTCGTGGCACATATGAAAGGAATGTATCTAGACTGTGACACATACGCTCATTAAATTCGGTGTTTAAGGGCCCAATATGCCCTTAAATTTCAAGGGCCCCAACCCTTGAAAGTCAGTATTAACTGCAATGAATTTGTCATAGGACTTGATTACAGTAAATCCCCCTCACCTGGTATCATGGGTTGGTGTGGGGGCATTAAAGAGACGAGACATTAATCCACTGGCCTATTGTGGTCGTTAAAGATCTCGTGGCACTTTTCAAAACTGTCGGAGTAAGGGGCGCGACAGGCTAAGACGCAGCAGACTTGCGGTTGCAGTTCGCTGCAGTTGCACATCGATTCTCGGTCCTGCCAAAAGCTACATTTGGCCGGCTCACGTGGAGCAGCATAATTGGCTCGCTGCTCCAGAGGGAGGGTCTTGGCAGGGTTAGCTGATCGCCGCACAATAAGACCCTGGGACCCCTCGGGATCACGGACACATTTAGAGAGATGTGATGGCATTTTTTTTTCCGCTCTTCCTCGGCCTGCCAGGGGGCAGGGTGTGGACGGTGTATCTAACTCGACCTCTAATTGGAATCGAGGGGGGTACATTTGGCTAATAAATTGGGAGAAAAAGGGAAAAATCTGAAATAAATTAAAATAAAATAAAATAAAAAACTGTAGGAGTGCTAGTCCCAGGGCTCTGCTGAAATACCCACATAAAATGATTCTGGCTGCCTAACCTCGCAACATCTGATGGGGGGGCATATTTCCTTACATTCCTCATAACATTGAATAGAAGTCCACCCATTTTATGAATCAGGGAATAACTCACTTTTATAACTGATAACCATGATTAAAACCAATGTCCATGTTTCACTCTTTATATTTAACTATGGTCATTTTAACAGATCAGAGGTTTTATTCATTACTAATAGGATTGTTAAGGTCAAAGAGCATATACACACACACGCACATGCATACACACACACAAACATGCATACACACACACACACACAAACATGCACACAGACAGACACACACGTCCGCACACACACACAGATGCATGCATGCACACACACGCATACATGCCCACACACACGCACACACACACACATACATGCCCACACACACGCACACGCACACACACACACACATACATGCCCACACACACGCACACGCACACACACACACACACATACATGCCCACACACACGCACACACATACATGCCCACACACACACACACACACACACACAAACATGCATACACATACACACACACAAACATGCACACAGACAGACACACACATGCGCACACACACACAGATGCATGCATGCACACACACACATACATGCCCACACACACACACACACACACACACACACATATACATGCCCACACACACGCACACACACGCACACACACTAAATACATGCTTTTCTGGATGGCGGCTGGAGGGCTTGTTGATCACGCAGGACGATCAGAAACTGTTTGAGGATCATTATCAATCACTCAATTCTTCCTGCCCTGTGCACCTCAGTCCGCTGAGTGATGTCATAGCTTGGACTCGGAGAACTGCAGGATGTAATCCGCTCATTGCCGTTGTTGTACTTTTGAGCATGGTATTTATTTAACCTTAACATCTTCAGTGTTCTGTATAATATCACTTTGTAAACCAATATGTGCACTGTGCCGGCCTTGGAAGTTTCCCGAGAGAAGGGCATTTTCTCACTTATTAAAATTAAATTACACTATAAAACTCCGGTGTTATTCCATATGAAAATTGTGCCACTCGAGGCTGGCCTTTACCGCTGTGAAACAACAAACGGGGGTAAGTGTTACTCTTTAAATTACTTTCTCTCCGGAGATAATTACAGAGAAGAAAGCACTTGAAATAACTGCTGTTCTTCGGGCAACCAAACCAAAAAATCAAAAGTATTGAACTCGAATGTCAATTTGAGTTAAAACGGGAGATGCAGATTTCTTTTTTTTTTTTTCTTTCTTTCTCCGAGTGATTTCATTACAGGCTTGGAGAGGACATGGCTGTAAAAAAAATTAATGAATCAATTAGCCGATCGCTTCGTTAAACACCCGGGAAACGCAGCGCTCTCTCGGACAGGCCGGCACACACGCTGAACCACAGCTTCCTGCGTGAACACGTGTCCCTTCGGCCGTGAAGGACACAGATTTTATATTTTATTTTGTGCGATGACGGCTGTTAAACAGCACTGTCAACTCCCATGCTACATTAAACCTCTCCTACCATTAGCCCACATGAGAACGCTCTACTGGTTGTAAAAAAAAAAACCCAAGAGCAACATACACCGATCAGCCACAACATTGTAACCACCTTCTTAAACCAGTTTTTCCTTGATTAAAAATGCTTAATATTTCATTATATGGTATGCGTACATACGTAAGCAGATAATCATCAGTGAATTTCATTCAAAAGTAAAATTTTTATATGAAAATGGAAATCTTGTAAGCTCATTGGTAAAGATATTTAAATAACAAACAAATGCATCCCCCCTCCCAATTAGCTTACAAGATTTATATTTCCATTTACAATTATTATTTTTGAATGCAATTCACGTATGACTATCAGCTTATTTGACTACATAAATCATATAATGAAATAGTAAGTGCTAATACACAAGTTTATACAGTTTAAAGCATTTTTAAATCATGAACAAACTGGTTTAAGCAGGTGGTTTTAATGTTATGGCTGATCGGCGTATTTCCCTCAAAAAGGCTTTGACACCACTCTGCTGTCCGTACCTCTATTAATTCCACACTGCACCGCAGATGTAGGAAGAATGGTATGTTACATAATGAAAAAAAAAAAAAAAACCATCAAATCACTGCTAATGTTTTATACAGGTGTCTGTTTGGCCAGAGGCCTAATTACCTGTTATATGCTTTCATCCTCATAATTAGGCAATGTAATGCAAAATAGCTTTCATTGTTTGACCTGTCTCGTAGCATCTTGTTATTACCAGCCCAGGTGGCTAAATGCACTCCACAGCACTCTAGATACATTCGGGAATAATATTTCAGCCGGAACCATTGTTTTAATACTCCCCGCGCGTCCAAATTCGTATCTTATCAAAGTAAGTATCCCCGGTGATGAAGTGGGGGGAAAATAAATTTTGCGTGTGGTTAATTATCATAGTGATTTTTCTACCCCAACAATCTCGGTCCTAGCAGGTGAAAAAACGTACTCCCGGCTGAAGTACTACGTGACTAGCTATCCGAAAATGTGAGCCACTTTCACGGATACTAAAAATGTTGAACTATATCTTAAAACACGGCGGTGATGGGTTAATGGCTTTTAACCACCATTACTGTGTGCTGTGCTTCATATATTGATTGTTTGAAAGCCTCCCAAATGTATTTTTGGTTTAAAATATACAAAGTGTTTAGCGAACGGAGCAAATCCCGCAGCAGTCTGATGCTAGTAGTTGAATACCCTCCTAAGAATAAAATGTTTAATCGCTTTGTTGTGGTGGGGAAGGGAACAATCTCCTTTGATATTTCAGTGTGCAAATATCAATCCACTGGCATTTGTCATGGGCGACTGGTGTCGCCATGGTCCAAATACCACCAAGAAAGAGCAGACAGATCAGTCAAATGATCTTTTCCCCCGATGCAACCGGACAGGAGACACCCACACTGCAACCTTTCAGAAAGGGAGGTGTGATCGTGGGGAGGTGGGGGGGGGGGGGGGGGCGGTGAGGAGGAGTGGGGTGGGGTTGGGGGGCGGGGGGGGGGGGTTGGTGAGTTGCCCCGGAGACTCACAGAAGAAAGGCGCCTCCGTCCCGCTGGTCTCCCGGGAAACGCGCTGGGTCACGTGACCGGATGGAACCGGCTCCCGCCGATCGAGGCAGAGGGAGCGCCAGAGCGCCGGCCTGTTCGCTGAGTGAAGGAGGAGTCATGAGCCTGTTCACTGAGTGAGTCATGAGCCTGTTCACTGAGTGAGTCATGAGTCTGTTCACTGAGTGAGTCATGAGTCTGTTCGCTGAGTGAAGGGGAGTCATGAGCCTGTTCGCTGAGTGAGTCATGAGCCTGTTCACTGAGTGAGTCATGAGCCTGTTCACTGAGTGAGTCATGAGCCTGTTCACTGAGTGAGTCATGAGCCTGTTCACTGAGTGAGTCATGAGCCTGTTCACTGAGTGAGTCATGAGCCTGTTCACTGAGTGAGTCATGAGCCTGTTCGCTGAGTGAAGGAGGAGTCATGAGCCTGTTCACTGAGTGAAGGAGGAGTCATGAGCCTGTTCACTGAGTGAAGGAGGAGTCATGAGCCTGTTCACTGAGTGAAGGAGGAGTCATGAGCCTGTTCACTGAGTGAGTCATGAGCCTGTTCGCTGAGTGAAGGAGGAGTCATGAGCCTGTTCGCTGAGTGAAGAGGAGTCATGAGCGCCGGCCTGTTCGCTGAGTGAAGGAGGAGTCATGAGCGCAGGCCTGTTCGCTGAGTGAAGGAGGAGTCATGAGCCTGTTCACTGAGTGAAGGAGGAGTCATGAGCCTGTTCACTGAGTGAGTCATGAGCCTGTTCACTGAGTGAGTCATGAGCCTGTTCGCTGAGTGAAGGAGGAGTCATGAGCGCAGGCCAACCGAGATCTCTCACACACACACTCACACACACACACACACACTCACACACACACACACACACGCACACACACACACCCAACACACACACACACACACACACACCCAACGCACACACACACACGCACACACACACACCCAACGCACACACACACACACACCCAACGCACACACACACACACACACACATACACCCAACGCACACACACCCACACCCAACACACACACACACTCACACACACACACACACACACGCACACACACACACCCAACACACACACACACACACCCAACGCACACACACACACGCACACACACACACCCACACACACCCAACACACACGCACACACACACCCAACACACACACACCCAACGCACACACACAAACACACACCCAACGCACACACACACACACACACGCACACACACACACCCAACACACACACACACACCCAACGCACACACACACACACACCCAACACACACACGCACACACACTCACTCACACTCACACACTAACTCACACACGCACACATACACACCCCCCCAACACACACAAACACACACTCACTCACACTCACACACTCACTCACACATACACATCCACATCCACACACACACACTCATACACATTCACTCACACTCACTCACACACACATACACACACACCCCCCAACACACACACACACACACACACACACTCACTCACACTCACACTCACACTCACACCCACACACACACACACACACACACACACACTAACACTCACACACTAACTCACACAAACACATCCCTACACACCCACACACACTCACTCTCACTCACTCAGTCAATCACACATGCACATACCGCCCAACACACACACACACTAACTCACACACACACATTCCCACACACACACAAACACACACACACGCACATTAACACACACACATTCACACATCCCCACATGCACACACACACATACACTACACACACACACACACACACACACACACTCACTCACACACACTTGCACACAACGGAGTTGGAAAGACATTGATTGACAACTCAAAACTTTTTTGACATATAAATGTGTTAATGGGTGCCTCCATGGTCTGTTGTCGAAATCCAGTGGGAATTACAAGTTTGCCGGTTGTAGCACGATAACAGTAAGTGAGCTAGTAGCCAACTAGACTCTTGTGAATGGAGCACAATGCACATTAACCTCACTCATAAACCCAACTGTGATGCAACGTAAAATTAATTTAATTCAGTATTGCAAAAAGCTGTTACGCCGTTAATCTTGCACAGAACATAATGTTGCGTTTGTTTTTTAGTCAATGGTTTTTTAGTCTACAATTGCCATGTCGATTGATTTGTCCAGGTACACACACACACATACACACGCACAGACACAGGCACACACACACACACACACACACACACACACACACACACACAGTGCTAGGCCCCCACTGAGCAGTAGACAGCTGGTAGTGGAGGCAGATTGATTGATATATGGGGGCCAGATAGAAAGGTGTTTATATGAACAGTCAGGCTGAAAATATCTGAGAGGATGATGGGCTGAGAAAGGGTTTTAAAGACGCTCGGCGTTTACATGCTAGTTCAGACACTCCCTGTTCCATTAAAACTGTGCTTCTAACCTGGTCACCATGGATGCCGATGACCTCATGAGCGTTTTCTTCTTCTGAGATATTTCTGAAGAGCTCTCTCACCATTTCCCACGACGCCCTGGAGTTTGCCCAAACACTGTTTCAAGACCAGCGGGTTCGCAAAGAAAACAGTTACATAAATATCACGAATACGATGTTAGTGCATGTACACGCGTATGTCAGGGCCCCATAGCCGGGCTAGCTGTGAATTGATCAACAACATACATCAACCCAGCACCAGCACCCCCTGACATTTCAGCCATGACTCCCGATATCGATTCAACGGTTTCAGGTGATTAATGCTCCAATTGCAGTAAAGCTGTTGGCCGCTATAGGATAGCTTTATTTTTCGATTGTGCTGAAAACAGTACAGTGCATAGCTCTCTGGCGGTATGACGTCGATCTGCTACGTGAGATCACGGTGGGCTTTACTGTGAAGGCAAACCAGCTGTCCTCAGGCAATGCTGACCAAACGGCTTCTTCTGTTTCTTTAACCGGGGTTCAGCTTGAACCGGTGACCCTCTGTTAACGGAAGATAATGGCTGTGCTCGAAGCCGCACACTAGCACTCTACTCGTACTAAATACTAGACTTTCACTGAAACATATTTTCAGACACAGCCAGTGACTTTCGTTCAGAATGTGGGTGAAAGAGGGAGTTCACGTTCAAAGTTCAAATTACTTTATTTCCTGTAAGGAACTTCATTTGTGCAGTGGAGACATAAGTCAAGGCGAACAATAATCATAGTGTAGTCATAGCTCTAAGGGGGGGGTGAATATGCACTCATGTAATTAAAGATGAAAACAAATCTGGTGCACAAATTACATGCATTTGGCAGATGCTGTTATCCAGAGCAGCATACAGTTGATTAGACTAAGCAGGAGACAATCCTCCCCTGGTGCAATTCAGGGTTAAGGGCCTTGCTCAAGGGCCCAACGGCTGTGCAGATCTTATTGTGGCTGCACCGGGGATCAAACCACCGACCTTGCGGGTCCCAGTCATGAACCTCAACTACTACGCTACAGGCCGTCACTTCAGACAGCAGTGGTTCAGTGATGTTGATGTGTGTGGGCATGTATGAGGACATGTATAGTATGTGTGTGTGCATTTCTGTGGGTTTGTGTGCATTTGTGGTGTTTTGTGTGCGTTTGTGTGTGCATTTGTGGTGTTTTGTATGCGTTTGTGTGTGCATTTCTGTGTTTGTGTGCGCATTTGCGGTGTTTTGTGTGCGTTTGTGTGTTTGTGTGTGTGAGTGCGTGTGTGTGTGTGTGTGTGTGTGTGTTTGTGTGCATGTGTGTGTGTTTGTGTGCATGTGTGTGTGTGTTTGTGTGTATGTTTGTGTGTCTTTGTGTGTGTGTGTGTGGTTGTGTGTGTGTGTGTGTGTGTTTGTGTGTATGTGTGTGTGTATGTGTGTATGTGTGTGTGTATGTGTGTATGTATGTGTGTGTGTGTGTGTGTATGTGTGTGTATGTGTGTGTGTGTGTGTGTGCATGTGTGTGTGTGTGTGAGGGGGTGTGACGGGCGGGGCTGTGGGTTACGCAGTGACTCGTGACAATGTTAAAAACAGAAACAAGGGCTCCCGGCGCACATAACCCGTGACAGATCCGCTACGCCTGCCGTCAGGTGACCGGGGGACGCCTCGTCTTTTGGAAAAGCCAGCCTTCTTCTTCCTGTCCTCCTCGTCTTTGTGTCTTTTTTCGGAGGGGGCGTGTGACCCGGAGCGCTCCGGGCGAGGCGTGAACGCGCGGCTGCCGCGGGATTCCGCCGGGTCCCGCCGGGCGCTGGAGCACCGGGCCTAATCTTCTTAGCTCCCCCGTTGTTCGCGGCACAAAGGAAGCCGAGGTGGAGGTTGATACTTTAAATTGACTGCCGGCTTCGCCTCCTCCCCCCACCCTTCCCCGCCCCCCCCCCCCCCCCGCCGGCTCGCCTTTGTCTCGGGCACAATGCTGCCGGTGTCCCCCCGCAATGGCGGATTCAGAACTCAGCCGCGGCGGGGCGGGAATGCGCTTCCCAACACGATGACACAGAGGAGGCCAACTCAACAACTTCAGAAAGGGCCCATTGTTCCGCTGGGACAGGCGAGAGAGAACAACAAAAAACATGCACTTATATTCATGTACACACAAACACACACGCAAACGCACACACCTACATATATGGGGTTGTGCATGCATACACAAACAGTGGGGTCTGAGACCACATTGAAAAGCGGGAGGGGGGGGCGGTTCAAGTAATCATGTAATTTCATGGAAGAAAATTATCAGATGAAAGTTACTTCAAAGATTTGCAAGAACTACTTGAAGACCAAGAAAGAGCAAGGAGTGCTGGATAATACAGAATCACCTGATCTCAACCCCATTGAACTGATAATATAATTAGTAAGATAGAAAAGGTTTGTATTAAATTAGAAAATAATGCAAAATAGAAGCATTTTCACGAGTGGTCTCAGACATTTGGTCCCCACTGTACATACATACATACATGCATACATAGCACAGCCACACACACACATGCAAACTTGCACGCTCAAACACAACCAACACAGACCCATTTGCACACACACAAGAACCCACACACACATCATACAGTCATGTGAAAAAATTAGGACACCCCGTTAAATATTCAGTTATTCATTAAGAAATGATCACATATCGATGTCTAATCTTGTTTTTATTTATCTCTGGAAAAGAAAGTGATCTAATTGCAGGGAAACAACAAAAATTAACCTTGTTTTACTCATTAAACAAAAGACATCAGCATAAATGCATATTCTAACTGAGGAAAAAGCCTACCCCCTAATACCTAGTGTTACCCCCTTTGGCTGAAATAACTTCAGTGAGACACTTCTTGTAACCATCTACCAGTCTCTGACATCGGTCTGAGGAAAGTTTGCCCCACTCCTCAACGCAGAATTCTTTAACCTGTGAGATGTTTGAGGGGTTTCTTGCATGTACAGCCCGTTTCAAGTCACCCCACAGCATCTCAATGGGATTAAGATCTGGGCTTTGACTGGGCCATTCCAGGACTCTCCACTTCTTAGTTTTCAGCCAGTCCTTGGTGGATTTACTGGTATGTTTTGGGTCATTGTCATGTTGCAGGGTCCTGTTCCGCTTCAGCTTAAAGTTTTTTACAGATGGTCTCACGTGTTCCTCAAGCACCCGCTGGTACACTGTAGAATTCATGATAGATTCTATGATGGTGAGCTAGCCAGGTCCTGCTGCAGCAAAGCATCCCCAAAACCATGACACTTCCACCTCCATGCTTCACAGTTAGTATGAGGTTCTTTTCCTGGAACGCTGTATTTGGTGTGCGCCAAACATGTCCTCTGTTCTGGCGTCCAAATAATTCAATTTTCGACTCATCTGTCCAAAGAACATTATTCCAAAGTCCTGGTCTTTGTCCATATTCTCTCTGGCAAACTTCAGTCTGGCCTTCATGTTTCTCTTGGAGAGTAAAGGTTTCCTCCTTGCACACCTCCCATGAAAGTTAAACTTGTGCAGTCTCTTTCTGATTGTAGAGGCATGCACTTTCACATGAACAGTCGCCAGAACCTGCTGTAGGTCCCGTGATGACATTTTAGGTGTTTTGGAGACTTCTATTAGCATCTTGCGGTCTGCTCTCGGGGTGAACTTGCTTGGACGGCCAGACCTGGGCTTGTTGGCAGTTGTTTTGAATGTCCTCCACTTGTAGACTATTTTCCAGACAGTGGAATGGCTGATTTCAAAATCTTTTGAGATCTTTTTAAATCCCTTACCAGACTCATAAGCTGCTACAATCTTCTTTCTGAAGGCCTCAGACAGGTCTTTCGATCTCACCATGGTGTTCACTCTCACGTCAACAGTCAGGAGCACACCAAACTAAATGTCGGAGGTTTAAATAGGGCAAGCCTCCTTCAAAATGCTGAGTAACAATGTTCCTATCATGTGCACCTGATGTGATACACCTGTGTGTGATTTCAGCCAGATGGGAAAAAATGTGGGGGTGTCCTAATTTATTCCACACCAGAAATTGCATTTTTATTTTATTACATTTTACAGAAAGATTTAAAAAGGATTTTCTTCAGTTTTACTTGTTTAGTTATATTACTTGAATCTCTCAGTTTTGTTAAAATTGATATTAAATATCCAGGTGTCTAAAAATGTTTAAAAAACACACACTTTTCCACAGGGTGTCCTAATTTTTTCACATGACTGTATGTGGCGTCTGGCACTGAGGGTGCAGAACTTTTAACGCTGGAATGTACGCCGGATTCATAACGGCACAACTGGCTCAAGCGCAAGCCCCCTGCCGCACAAAATGTGTGACGTGTGACCGGCGTGCGAAGCGCACCGTCTCCAACAAGGACATCTGCTCGGCAAGTCAATCACCGAATGTAATTACAGGGTAAGAGCGATAGTGGTAAATGCCAAGCGGAGGATGACACTCGATATGGGTTTAGGAAAACCCATCCACCGCCGGTAATAACCTGGACCGCAGTTGAGACTGAAGCCGGTCAGATCTGCCAAGATGGCTGCAGGAGCAGAGGAAACACTGCAAGTGGTGCAATCTGGAGTTATAAAAAAAAAAGTTTTTTCAAAAATCTAATAGGCTTTTATATTGTCTTTTTTTTTCCCCATCTCCCCAACCGGCACCTGTGATTCCTCCCTTCATGATTACTGTGTCTGATTACAATGTTGGCCCCATCTACACCCCCCCCCCCCCCCCTTTTCTAAGACACGTTATGTTTTTCAGGACGCACAGTCAACAGCAAAAATGTATGCCATCACGCATAAATGCCACCTCCACACACACTGGGATAATTGCAGCTCACTTGCCTCACAGCTGTGAGAGACCGGTTGTGTAGACAAATTCAGAGAGTCACCGTCAAAAAAAATAAAGTATGATTGTACAGTGCAGCATTGTGCAGAACACACATTAAGCCACACAGTGTTTGAGATACCACCATATCCAGCGTCAAGTCCAGTACATATAAAACTTACATTATTGTACTTTTACTAAATAAGAAGGTTGCCCGCTCGACTGCTTCTTGGACTTAACATTGGTCAAAGCCAAATAAAGGGGCGTGGCTTTATGTTGATTGACAGCTGGATGGGGAGCATTGAGAGGTGACTGACCACAATGTCAGACACCCCCCCGGTGCCCTCCCCTATGGACATCCCAGCATCATTTTCTTCCAGAAAATACTCCTTTCCTTGTGTTTGCTGGCAATGTTGAGCAGTGTTAGCCGAAGTGCTTGGGGGTCAAATTACCTGCTGTTACCTTTTTAAACCAACATCTGTGGGTCTGAAAAGATCATAACACACGTTTGCTTTGATTCACTGGAAAAGAAAGCATGAGAAATGTTTTTCCTCACCTGTTATGTTACTTGCCTGCACAGCAGTCAATGTACAACAAAGGCACCCTGCTAGTTTGTGCTTTCACTAAAACTTTTGTTGGATCTTTAGTGAGACATTCACGTGTGGATGGACAGTCCAACATTAAGCAGGGCTCCGTTCAGTACACAACCCCACTGCATTCTGGGTAAGAGATCCGCTCCCAAACACTGCACACTTGCTATTGGTCTTCTCCAAGAAAAAAGAGGATTTTTTAAAAACCTATTTGGTTGCAAATTGGCTAAAACCCATTCATTTTTTGTGACACGATTTTCACCATTTTTATAACTTCAGTGGACATAATGGTTTCAATACACCGAATATTCGTCTAAAACAGCATCATAATTACATAATATTACTGAATTCAATGTATTAAAATGCACATGACAAATGGCAACACTGTTCTATTCATCCAATATCAATAACTTGACAGCATAAATGCAGTAATATTCATAACGGCCTGGCAGAAATTACCCGCTGTGTTTCTACGAACATCATTACCGAGTAATGCGCAGACTAATTTCCCTCAATTCTAACATTTCCCACATTTTATCCGCAGTAACATCCACAAATCTGCTTCTGATGAGCAAACTCCAGGCAACAGTGGACCTATTTACATTTTAAAAAATATTATTTTACCTGTCAGCTGGACCTGTACACATTAACTATTAGAAATGAAATGCTTATTGATGCAATGGGACTCATTTGTATGCTAAAATGCATATTTCATATCATGTATTTTCATATACTCCTAAGACCTGGGAATGAATCTCTGGTCAAAATCTTTGAAACCATATTCTACGACACTGAAACCTATACTACATTGGGCAGTCAGTAAAATAAAATGATATTTTTTGGAAATATTTTCACTGCCACATGGTTTTTGTCATCCAAGTATTATGTCAAAAAATAATAATAAATATGTCAAATACATTAATCCATCAGGGGGATATAGAAATAAATGTTGCAATATAATACTACCAATTTAGCCAAGATGTACTGTATTACCTTCAGTTCTGCCTACTGTGTTTTTATACTTTCCTGTCACTATATTGGAAGCAATAATTCAGTCTCTCGACTTTTTGTCTCAGTGCTCTTTCACGGCTCTCTCTCTCTTCCCAGTTTACTCCCCCGACTCAAATCGCCCCAGGCCGGGCTTTCGGCTTGTCCTCTCTCTCCCGAGCTCAACCATAGCTGTACAACAGCCCTTTGCATCTTCTTCTTCTTTGACAGATTCTGTTGAATGGCACTAATGAAACAAGTACCGTCGCCCCCTACTGTTCAGTACGATGTCCTGTGCATATCAGGCCCAGACTGCCCATTGCAGGGCATTTGACTGAGCACTGTTTGGCTTGACACTAACTCCAGTGTGTGTGTGACTGCTCTGGACTCTGTGAGAAAGCACCTATGGTGATGCGTTCTGCCACATTCACCTGGAAACAGGTGGCGTTAACCAGCCAAAGGGGAATGCACTTACAGACTGTGAGACTCGGGTTCAAATCCAGTGATGTTCCAGTACGGAAGATAGCCACAGATAGACAAGATCGCTCCCTTACCAGTGTCACCTGACGTCAGAGTGTACAGAAAACTTTAAGGTGCCATAAGAAAATAAATGAATAAAATCACGTGTGGGGAACCTGACAGAATGGCACTGAAATGCTTTCGGGTGTTCAGAGTGTGCCCTACTCAGCGACCTCTCTGGCATTTATATGGCCACAGCCACTGTATATGACATTTCTGTTATGTGAAAATGCATTGTGAAAAACAAAGGCTAATGAACAATCAATCACCATTTAATCTGTTTAGTTTTGTTTCACATTTCCCGGGTAAATGGTGTCCGATCTTACCGCAGAATCCCAGAATCCCTGTTGAACTTCTGTCCAAAGCCCCAAGTGTCTCAACACAGCAGGGAAATTAACGTGGAATAAATTCAGTTAATATCCAAGCCATGTAGGGAGAATGAACAAAATAAAATCAGCTACGTAAGTCACCCTGAACAAGGGCATGAGGCAAATTAATAAATAATAATATTTAAAAGAAAATGGTGTTAATGCAGTGCTGATTACCCCCATTAAGCCTCAGGATAAAGAGTGGTCTGTCTGGGCAGAACACAGATAATTAAGCATTTTCTGCCATTTTAAAGGTAAAAAAAAGCCTTTTGTGGAATTCAGACTGGTCATGGTCAGAATGTCTTGTGCTCTAATGTCAGAAATGATGCTGCTCCTATTTCCCATGCATGGAGCTTGGATTTCTTCTGAAAGTTTTATTCGTGTTGCACAGGGACATTTAATTTAATTCCTCTCCTGAAATTTGTCTTGTATTTCAGGGATAGAGGTGCACCTTTTCGTCGGGCTACGTTTGAAAATCGCCTTCTATTTCAGATAAAATTAGTCTTCTTTTGTCCCGCTTTCTCTCTCCCTCTCTCTCTCTCTCTCTCTCGCTCTCTCTCCTCCACGCCATCTCTCTTGCAGTTCTTCATCTGAAGCTTTTTCATTTCCCTCTAAAGTTCCCAAAGCCTGTGCAAAGTGTCACAATAAATACAATGAAATCACATGTGAGGAGAAGAAGCAGAAGAGCCTGAGAGAAGCACTGACGGCAGCGGACCGGCCGGCCCAGAGTGACTCGTCATTTTGTTTTAATAGACTGTATATGGACAAGACGAGGAGGGGGAGGAGATGAAAAAAAGAGGTAGAAGAAGAAGAAGAAGAAGAAGAAGAAGAAAAATGGTAATTGTTGGAATTTATATAGCGCCTTTATCCAAAGCGCTGTACAATTGATGCTTCTCATTCACCCATTCGTACACACGCTCACACACCGACGGCGATTGGCTGCCATGCAAGGAAATAGAGAGGAAGAGAGAAGGAGAGAGGGACTGAGAAAATGAGGGAGGGAGGGAGAGAGAGAGAGGCGGATATGGACACTGAGAGGGAAAATGGACACACAGTACGTCTGTTCTTAAAGTCAGTGGGACATTAGTTACCTTAGATACCATACCTCTCACCTCAGTCAACAGAACCTTTTTGTTGACACCTGTTGCTAGACACGCCAGACACTGTCTCTCATGAATCAGGTGAATGTGTTCATGTTGTTTTATGCGGTAGGAACATCTGCTACAGTAAATTAATATGAGGTGAGGTTACTCCGAGGTGTAAACCGCTGACCTGCTCACTCTGCCAGTGTTGCGCTGAAATGCTTGTGCAACTAAACAAACAAACTAGTCCTGTAAACCAAAACTGGGGCCTGTTTCACAAAGCAGGATTATTGAGTTAGAGGGATAACTGCAGTGAGTACAACAGCTCTTTTTACTTCAGCCCATGTTCCAGGTGCGGTCTGGACTTTTCTTGGTGCAGTTATCTCACTCAATGAACCTGCATCATGAAACAGGTCCCGTGCCATTCCACTTAACATCCTTGCATCCATTATCTCAACCTGTCCGTGCATTAAGCCACAGCAGTCACAAAGGTGATGCACTATGAATCTCCAGCTCACACCAGCGGCAGACCCTTTGAATAATGTAGGGGTCAAAGTGCATAGGTCCTGAGAACGGCAACCCTTTTAGGGGGTCCGGGGACATGTCCGCCAGATTTCACTGACTGAGTTTCGTTTTCTTTCTGTTATCTCTGAGAAAGCCCTTGCTTGTGGTTAACGAAGACACTTGTCATTAGCCTGCTAACTAGCTGGCTAGCTAGTGCAAAATATTTCATGTTTCATGGAAAGGTAGGATACCGAGGCCAGTTTTGTCAACCTGTGGGTACTTCAGTGTTCCTGCCAAGAGCTGCAGGCTTGGCCAAAACTGTTCGGTTATTATTATTGTGACTTCCCTGTGTCCAAATACTGTGCACAAAATGGCTAGGCACTCACAACACTTTCTAAAAAACAAAAGCGCTTTCATTCTTCAGCCAAGAGAACGTGTCTGTGTGTGTGCGTGTGTGTGTGTGCGCGTGTGTACAGGGGATAATATTCCTCTGGAGTGTGAGTGTGTGTGTGTGTGTGTGTTTGTGTGTGCATGTGCATGTGTGTTTGGTACTTGGGTGTGTATGTGTGGAAGGAGTGCATGAAACAGGATTCACTGACCTAGAGAAATTGCATTCACAGCCGTTTTTTTTTTTTTACCATTTATTTGATCTTTTTTCCATCACAAAGCTGCACAGCCAGCGCAGGGTTAACTCCGGGAGTGTCATGCCTGTCCCTTGATGTGCTACTTGTATTTAGAGAAAGCCATTTGCACCCAGACAGACGCTCGCAAGATCCACGTGATCTGACCCCGGCATCTTTGATTTGCCTGCCGCTTATTTTCTCTTTGGGTACGTTTAGAAGTGCAACCCAGTCAGCCGTGAAGCTTTCATCTCAAAAGCAGAGCTTTAGTCGCAAAGAAATGTCACTCGCAGACTCCAGGAATTAATTCTTCTCATTGAAGGTCACCAGTTGCATTGTCAAAATTAGCAAAGCGTATGTACAACAGTGGCGCTCCTGGAATACATCGCATTAAGAAAGGCATGGACTGTAAAGCCTATATATCCTCTGTGTAATGAGGCATGTTATTCTTCTGAAAAGGCATGGCCGCACTTATCCGAGATAGCGCTATCGTATTATGTTTCCAGTCATAGCTATGAATAATGTATGTGCATGCAATGTATCAGTTCATGTGGGAAATAAGAGTGACATTATGTGAAGTGCGTTATGTTTTTTAAAAAACATACAAAAGTATGGGTACAGATGTGGGGATTTTTCTTTCTTGTCACTTGTGGCTTAGACTGGTCTGGGGTAAATTCCCACATCTTGTGTGTTGATTTATGATATTTATGCTTACATATACATATTAACTTTCTGAATATGCATCTAAGTTTAATGATTGCATGTGTTATTTATTAGGAACATATTTACTTTGTTATACCTACTTATTCATGCGATTATCTAATCAGCCAATTGTGTGGCAGCAGTGCAACACATACAATCATGTAGATACGGGACAGGAGCTTCAGTTAAGGGTGGTTTCAGTATCTCAGAAACTGCTGATCTCCTGGGATCCAGTGAGCAGCAGTTCTGCCGAGAAAATGTTAATGAGTTGTTAATGAGAGAGGTCAGAGGAGAAGGGCCAGACTGGTTAAAGCTGACAGGAAGGTGACAGTAATGCAAATAATGCAGTGCAGTGGTATGCAGAAGAGCATCTCTGAACACACAACACATCATAACTCTAAGTGGATAGGCTACAGCGGTAGAAGTCTAAACAAGAAGTCTGCTAAATACCTAATAAAGTGCTCGGTGAATGTACAATTATCAGTAATCAGTGAGAACACTTCATTAAACAAGAGTGGGAACATGAAAAAGGTCAAGCTCTGGGAGTATTTCATGTTTAAAGTACTACTACAAATGAAACAATATGGCCTACAGAAACACTTGTCATAAATATCAACACCAGGTTATAATAACAGGTTGGACAAATGGCAACTACTTTACAGTTATTATTATTTTTGTTTAGGCCTTTTTCAGCGTTTATTGGACAGTATAGTATAGAGAGACAGGAAGAACGGGAGCGAGAGAGAGGGAAAGAGAGGCGACAAATTGCCGGACGGTCGGATTCAAACCGCCGACGTCGCGGCTCGCAATGAGCATGCGGTTAGTGCTCTACAGGCTGCGCCACCGAGACACCCATACTTTTAAGTTATTAAGCTGATTTGATTATCCAAAGCAACACACAGTTGATTGGACTAAGCAGGGGAGACCCCAGGCCCCTGGAGAAATGTGGGGTTAATGGCTTTGCTCAAGGGCCACAGCTGTGCTGGTCTGATCGCAGCTACACCAGAGCTTGAACCACCAACTTTCCGGGTCCTTAACCACTAGGCTGCAGGCTGCCACCGAGATTTCCAATGTCCAATGTCTGGCAAAGTAAAAACTTATTTTTGAAGTTCATAGTATTGAATGTTCCTCCCTGCTTATTTATTCATGAATACGTGTTATACAGTACTGTGCAAAAGCCTTAGGCACATGTATAACATTCTGTACAGATAAGATTCTTTCAAAATGATTCAATGAAAGGTCCTAAATAAATGTACCATACATTTTACACTACATTTTAGTAATTTGGCAGAATAGTTAAAAACTGAATCAAATCAATATTTTTTGTGACCACCCTTCGGCGTTAAAACTGCATCACTTCTCTGAGA
Source organism: Conger conger (assembly GCF_963514075.1). Taxonomy (NCBI): domain Eukaryota; kingdom Metazoa; phylum Chordata; class Actinopteri; order Anguilliformes; family Congridae; genus Conger; species Conger conger. The sequence goes on along the minus strand of NC_083763.1, from coordinate 72,322,546 downwards.
TAGCCAACGCTGATAGCCAATCAGCAGGGACGTTATTCCAAGCATGTAGGAGAACTTGCCACAGTTGGCTCCTTGCTTCTGATCTCAGACAGCCTTGATCAAGGTTTTATGTAAAAAGTAGTCAATTGCTTACAGTAATATACTTACTTTTTAAAATTAAATAGAATAGATTAGATATTTTTTTTATTAAATCTTTTGGAAAATGAATATTTGGAAATCTCAAATGTGTTCTTTTATACTAACACACAAAAAAATAAACATATATATAATAAAGTCTAGGGTGCCTAAGACTTCTGCACAGTACTGTATATTATATACTGAGATGATGTTCCTGTATTTTGGACTACGGTTGCTGATGCTACCTATAACCCGCAGACCTTATTGTATTGTATGTCATTTTTATTGCCAATGTCATACACGGTAGTTTTGTATTATCAGAAAATGGGTAAAATGGCTTGTCACTGCAGCAGTACCGTAAAGCTATGCCCACTGCAACCTTTACCCTTTTAGATTAGTCAGGTGCAAATATGGCCCAGTGAGGGCACACCGACAGGAATTGTGCGTTAGAGAACAAAAACGGGCCGCGACCGCGCCCCTTTTTCTGATAGCTTTTTCTAAAGACACCCGACTGTAGAACGACCTGCAGTGTGGGATTATGGGAATATGCAGCGCTTTGTGCTGTGGACATTTCTCTTAGCTTTCTTAACTGCTCTTAAGCTGGCTGGTGCAAATCGCCGTTGGTGTGTGAGTGTGTGTGTGTGTGAGTGTGTGTGTGTGAATGAGAAGCATCAATTGTAAAGTGCTTTGGATGAAGGCACTATATAAATGCCAACCATTTACCATTTACCATCTTAGCTGAATGCACCTTTGACATGCAACACTACCCCCATATCAACGGTACCCTCAAATACACTCACTGAGCACTTTATTAGGTATTTATTAGACTTATTTTTTTTACTTCTACTACTTCTACTGTTTCTACACTAAGACTTATGAAGCGTTGTGTGCTCAGAGATGCTCTTCTGCATACCACTGTTGTAATGTGTGGTTATTTGCGTTACTGTCAGCTTTGACCAGTTTGGCCATTCTCCTCTGACCATCTCTCATTAACAAGGCGTTTCTGTCTGCAGAACTGCTGCTCACAGGAGAGCTGCAGTTTCTGAGATACTCAAACCACCCTGTCTGCCACCAACAATCATTCCATGGTCAAAGTCACTTCGATCCAATTTTTTCCCCATTCTGATGCTTGATGTGAACATTAACCGAAGCTCCTGACCCGCATCTACATGATTGTATGCATTGCACACAATTGGCTGATTAGATAATCGCATGAATGTGTAGGCGTATAAAGTTCAAATGTTCCTAATAAAGTGCTCAGTGAGTGTACATCATGGACAGATGGTCAGAGGGTTTCAAAATAAAAGCTGCATCGATTAATGAACAGCACATCTTGTTTTTAGGTCTATCTTGTTCTTTCCTCTGTTCATTAATGGTACCAATTTAAAATTCAACACGTAACAGTCTTTAACAAGCCGTTATAGTGCTTGCCAAGTTTTTAAACTGTCAGAGCTGCAAAAACACAGAAGTGCCCTGAAATGGACAAAATTGAATTTTGCAATAATTGCCATTTTACAATCTTTATTCTTTCCATTACTGCGCAGCATTGAAAAATTTATGAGTTTAAAATACACATACTAAATTGCATTACATTACAGTCCAATCACTTAGCCAACAGTCTTATCCAGAGCAACTGCAGCTTTCCAGTTTGTGGCAGGAATACCGAAGTGCGATTTCACCTGCTTATAACCAGCAAGTGTAACATTAGCCAAACAAACCAACTGGTATTCTTAACAAAAGTAAATATCACAACTCAGCTAACCAATCTGAACCCAGCTATACATCCAATATCGTTATCCACAGACTCACACACACACATACTCACGTACACACACACGCACATGCACTCAAGCACACGCACGCACACACACACACACTCACATACACACACTCATGTACACGCACATGCACTCAAGCATACGCACGCACACGCACACACACTCACACACACACTCACACACACACTCATTCCCACACATCACTCAGGCGCACGTACGCACACACATACTCACACATACATACTCACGTACACACACACGCACTCATGCATGTACACACACATGCACTCAAGCATACGCACGCACACGCACACACACTCACACACACACTCATTCCTGCACACGCACTCAGGCGCACGTACCCACACACATACTCACACACACATACTCACGTACACACACACACACTCATGTACACGCACATGCACTCAAGCATACGCACACGCACACACACTCACACACTCATGCACACGCACTCACACTCAGACACGCACACACACTCACGTACACACTCACGTACACGCACTCACACTCAGACACACACACACACTCACACACACACATTTTGACACAGCTCCGGGCGATAGACTAACAGTCATGGCTGCTCTTTGGCGGTCTGTGAGACGGGGCTCTGGCAGCGGTGTCCAGTTCCGGGCGTTACAGGCACAGCGCGGGGCGGAATAATTGGGCACCCGGGTGCGTACGGAGCCACCCTGCGCCGGAACGTGCGCGAGGTCGCGAGTCGGAGAGCGTACGGCACGCCAGAGCGAGCGACCGATGCAGACATGCACCCAAGGCTGAGCACACACCTGCCCGAGTTCGGGACTGCTCTGGGGGAACAGCCCCGACAGAGCCACACAGCCGGGCGGAAACATGCCTTACATTACATTTTACATTTTAGTCATTTGGCAGACGCTTTTAATCCAAAGCGACTTACAAGTGCATAGGTTCTACCATAAGTCAGAGCATCACATCCAGAAACGAGCAAAATACACAGGAAATGCTGTTCTAAACATAGTTGTCATCAGAAGTGCATTTTTTTTTTTTTTTTTTGGGGGGGGGGGGGGTTAGACAAGGATAGGGATATCAGAAAGGAGGGGCAGGGGAAATCAGGAGGGAGGACTAAGGTAGAGCTTGAAAAGGTGGGTTTTGAGTCTGCGTCGAAATAGGGGGAGGGATTCTGCTGTTCTGACAGTGGTAGGCAAGTCATTCCACCACTGAGGAACCAGAACGGAAAACAGGCGTGAACGTGCAGCTCGACCGCCAGGTGCACGTAGAGAGGGAACCGTAAGGCGACCAGAGCTGGCAGACCGGAGTGGTCTAGCTGGGGAGTAGGGAGTGATCAGGGATTGTATGTAAGGTGGGGCAGTCCCCTTAGCAGCCTGAAATGCCAACACTAGGGCCTTCTGCAGCGCCCCTGAGTCACTGGAGAACCAGTGACATCCTCATACAGGGCCGTCAGGATTCAGCTCACAGTACGTCCGTCTCGCTGGGAGCAACGGAAAGACTATGGTGCTGGTGGATGTCCAAACTTGTGAACCCCAAACTGACACAGAAATGCAGGCTTTGTAATTGTACCTCCTGGTGTTTATTAATATTACTATTATTATTATTATTTTTATTTATTTTTATTCAGACAAATTTCAACATATTAACCACTTACCTTCTATGTTGAATTAAGCAAATGTGCGTTTTTTTATTTCTGCTTTTCAGAAATACTTCTTATCTCTTTTTATGTTTCCAATTAATTTCCTTCTGTGCTGACGCTCAATGTAATTACACACAGGCTCTTTTCAGCTCCCAGCAGCCTTTGCTGCGAGTTGCCATATGAGCATTCCACAGGCTGACTTGTCCTGTCAATCTCTGACAACAGAAGAAATGAATTTGAAAGAATTTACAAATAATTAAAAGCAACTGAACTCGGCTTGAGCTAAATGCGTGACTTCTGCAGGCCGTATTCACAGAGAGAGCGATTGTACTGAATGTAAAATCACAAAATAACTTTTGTAAAAAGAATTGAAGGACACATTAAATGCCATGTGTCAAGATACTGCAGATTTGTGTTCTTTTTTTTTTTTTTGAGTGCATTTCGCTTTTGCACTTTGATTTTTACACGGCAAAATGAAATGCACTTGAAAGTTTTCGTTCTTGCACTTCCTTGACTTTGGAAAAACGGAAAGGCGCCATCTCTCCACCTGTTTCAAATGCAGTCGGCATCTGTGAATCTATACCGGCATCTCTAACACCATCTCTCTGCCTCTCAGTGTTCAGCCCAGCCTTTCATCATTCCACTGAATTAATACAAAAATGAACTGTACCGTCTCCCTGTTTCTCACATCAAAGGCGTTTTTGGGAGGCTGTTGCTGGGAAGGGGGGGGGGGGGTGAGGTGGTGGGGTACAGTCCCTCCCCCCCTCTCTGATTCGGGCCGCGCTGGTTCTCAGCCCCTCTCGTTAGAGTCCAACCCCAGCCAGCTCAGCCTCTCTGGTTTGAGTGCCAGCGGTTTATTGCCCTGGCTGAATTGGGTCTGTCCTCCTCTTTTTTCTTCTCCTCTCTCTCCATCCCCCCCATCCCAAATTTCAGACAGGGCTGGAGCATCACGGTTTCTGATTGGACGGACCAGAGACAGTCCAGTCCAGTCCAGTCCAGCCCAGTCCAGTGCAGTCCAGTCCAGTCCAGCCCAGTCCAGTCCAGACCCTCTCTCTGCTCAGCTCCTGAACATCAGGTTTGTGAAAGTGTGTGTGTGTGTGTGGGGGGGGGGGGGGGGGGCACCATAATTCTCTTGACGCCGATGCTGTGGACGGGAGGGGGTGGGTGGGGGTCCCCAGGGGTGTGTCCTAGAAAGGTTGGGTTATGGGGGGGCTAGGCTCACACTCCCAGGGGTCACAACAGGTAGGGCTCAGCCCCTGTCAGCTGTCTGTGTGGGTCCCTGCGGAGATCAGTCTCAGATGCGATTGGGGGTGTGGGGGGCGGGAGGGAAGCTGTAGTCCCTGTGGGGAGGTGGGGGGAGGGGGGGTGAGGGGGGGGGGGTCTCCTGGCTGCAGTGCTCTTTGTGACCGGCTGATCCCTCTCATCCACCTGGCTACAAATACAGACACCTACATACACTCTACATACATACAAATACAGACATCTACATACACTCTACATACACACATCTACATACACTCTACATACATACAAATACACACATCTACATACACTCAACATACATACAAATACAGACAACTACATACTGTACATACAGACACACATCTACATACGTACAAATACATCTACATACATACAGACACATATCTACATACATACAAATACACACATCTACAAACATACAGACACACATCTACATACATACAAATACAGACATCTACATACATACAGTACAGATACACACATTTACGTACATAAAAATCCAACATCTGCATACATGCATACAAATATGGTCATAGAAATGCATGCATGCCCACCAAAGCACACACACACACACACACACACACACACACATGGGCCAGGGAACAGAGCTGCATGAAATTTCCTGACAAGGCTAGCACATTCTCCCGTTCACACTACGAACCACTGTCTGTTCCTTTAACGTGTCGAGAGCATGAACACCCGTACAAGCACACACCCATCCCAGGGAGATGACAATAACACACACACTGACGGGGGGGGGGGGTTGGTCTAGCACCCGACCTAAACCAGAGCCCTGAAGTCTGGATCCATCCCTCGCGGCAGTACGTTTTATTATTCAGAACAGTCCCCAGGGTGGAGTGGCCAATGCCCAATCAATCCCTATAGAATTTAGCACTTAGCGATGAGCAAGACAAACGACTTTGGGTCACTCTCTGCGACATACCGCCGCTAATTGTGGGCACGGTTAAAGGACGGAGAAGGACTATGGACGCGGCGTCGGTTGGTAATCAACAAATAGGGCATTAAGAAGCACGCTATCTCAAGCAGTAGGAGAGTGGAGGACCGGGGTGGGGGAGAAGGAATAATTACTTTCCATTTTCATTTTCAAAATAAATTAATGAAAAGGTAGCATCGTCAAGAGTGGTAGCAGGAACCGCTTTAGGGCGAGTCCAGGACACAAGCTCATAGGTATTCAAATGAGAGGACATTCTAATAGCAAAACGTTCAATTCGCCATTTATTTTTCATTACTGTTTAATTAGCAAGTAAACTCACGCTGAAAACAATCAAATTGATAGTTTTAGTACATCATTTCATTGAGTTGAAAAAGTTTGAGTGCAGTCGCTTGCATTGCTAAGGTGTAAATTTTTAATAGAATGATCAGTAACAACTTGAAAAATAACCACAACTATTCACATGGCAGAGTATATCATACCAGATGCACCATTAGTATGACATACCAGGTGACACACATCGTACTTATATGTGTGTCTATTGACATAAACACCTATGAATGGCTATTTAGTGCTTACGAAACTGGCATGACATCCAGCCACTTAATCACCATCAGCTGTACAGTACATCTGATTGGCTTCAACACTGATTCCCTACCTACTGTGATTCCCCAAGCCTTCAGTTGATCTATGTAAAGTTCAGTTGATCGTATGTAAAGTTAAATGTTACAATGGGTTAATGAATTAGAAGAAAAAATAAAATTAAAATGGATCAGTTTTCCCCTGTACATTATCCGGTATGATATAAAAGGTGAGACTGATCCCAGGTCAGCTGTATTGTTCTAAGACTCCATGATAAACCCCACTGATGGACATGACTCTTTACCTGTCACCTACGCCCCTCCTCCACACTCCCCATCGCAACCCCATGGTATTCCACCACATTCAATCGCGTAAAGATGAAATTAAAGATTTCGTCGTGGTCAACTTCATCAGTTCCGATGGCCGCAGCTTTATTGTAGCGTGCCTTAGCATGAGTAATGTGTTCCTCGCAATTTTCTATGGACACTCCTTTACGTTTTATACAAAACACTATATTTACGTTCATGGACTGTAAAATGGGACATACCTAAAACATATGACACAATGCACATACGGTAAAGACAAAACAAACAGCATGCTCGGTGAACTTTCCCGAGAAACGTGCAGTCGGATGACGTTAAACGAACCCGGCACGCAGTGCGCTGAGATGTGCCTGACGAAATTCCGCTGTCTGGTCGAGGTTACGGAAAAGCGGCCGGATTCAACTTCCGAGCTTCGGGGATGCTGTGCCAGAAGTTCGCCAGAGCTCGCAGTGTGGAAAGTATGAAAAATTAATTTGTAACGCCGTGTTAAGTTAAGCGGGGGGGAACGAATTACAAAAGGAAGGAGTGAAAACACCTGAGGAGGAAGCAGGCATGCCAGTCCGCCCTCCGGTCAGAGTCTTGCGGAAATGGGAGCGCTGAACAGCGGGAATATTGTCGGGATGTCTGCGGTTCGTGTCCGAACTTCACATTCGTTGTTTCTAATCAATTATTTACAAATACTCTTCTGACCGCATCGGCCCTGACTCTGATTTTTATTTGTGTATAAACAGCGCCACTGTTAAACTCCTCTTTCCCACGCCTGCTGAGGAAGCCTGGTCCCCTGATCTCTGCATTCAGACAATGTGAGATTGAAGGGAAGAGTTGGTATATTTCATCACTGAAAATATCTTAAAAAATATCTGTTTTTTTTGTTGTTTTTTTTCAATAACCCATGATACATGCCTATTAGCAAAAAAAATGTATCTCAGAAGAAAGGGTGGGCGATGCATCCTCAGTGACCCTGTGTAGTCCAAGGATTCTTTATTGGGGAAAATGGTTAAATCTGGGAGCTTTCAAACCTTAATGCCTACCATAGCGGTTTCTGCAAAGAAATATAACTGTTTTCCCTGTGGGAGACAAGCTCAAAGGACCCTCTCAGAACCATTCTTTGTGTGCGTCATGCTACCCCCATTATCCTTCATGGCCGCAGAGTTGTGCTCTTAAAGTCTTAGTTTAGCTCAGTTTCAATTACTGTAGTTTCCGCTGCTCTTTGACGAGAGGGTATTATGAGAGGGGCGACATGGCTCAGGCAGTAAGAGCAGTCGTCTGGCAGTCGGAGGGTCGCCGGTTCGATCCCCCGCCCGGGCTGTGTCGAAGTGTCCCTGAGCAAGACGCCTAACCCAAATGCTCCTGACGAGCTGGTCGGCGCCTTGCATGGCAGCCAATCGCCGTGAGTGTGTGTATGAATGGGTGAATGGAGAAGCATCAATTGTACAGCGCTTTGGATAAAGGCGCCATATGAATGCCAACCATTTACCATTTAATACAAGATGGTAATGCTACTCTCAGAATCCCATCCCAGTGGAACAGCCAGCGGAAATAAACTCCAAAGACCCAAATTTTATATACACTACATATTTTTTACATATACTGTATTGTACATTTCATACATTTCTAAATAAATGATATGTATTAATGCACATCAAAATTTGCCTGTAAATGAAATTAAATGACAAATGCACATATCCGCAGAGAAACAACCCATACACTGACACACACACACAAACACACACACACACACACACACACACACACACACACACACACACATACGAACATAGAAATGTCAATGTAGCAAACGGCAAAGGATGCAGCGTAAACAAAGCCAAAAGCCCATGCATACTCAGCAGCATTCTAATACTGAAAAAATATATATATATATCTTTGCCCGGCGTGTTTTGAAAGAGCTGCATGTATTTTTATGTTTGTGTTTCAGCTTTCCCAGCCCCCCCGGGCAGATTCAGGACTGGCTGTGCCCGCAGGCCTGCTTTGTGAGTGCCGGCCTTACACAGGCCCTGTCATCACTCAGCCACATCAGCTCTTCACACTCTCAGAACAGATGTGTTAGAGACAACACATACAGCCGCGCGGCAGAGTCAGCGACAACACATTTCCCGCTACTTCTAACGGGCCGCGTTAAAAAGCCTCTCTCTGTAACGCATCCTGTCACTTTCGTGCGTTTGTACAAGGAAGCAGTGACTTTGACACAAAGTTACAGGACAGTTGTAGCGCAGAAAGTCAGTCGGATGCTCGCACGTCCTTTTTGAGAGTGTGTAAGCTCAACAAGTCAGTATTTTACCCGAATTATTCAATAATCTGTGGGGGGGAAAAAGAGGGGGACTGATGGGGAGCTCAAGGGAGAGAGAGAAAGATAGAAATAAATCAGAAATCATTCGTATGTGGCTTGTGTTTCCTTCCACATGAATGGCGCTCGTAAATTTACCGAGTGACATTTATTCGGCCATTTCCAGTTATTAATTCACCATTTAAATAATCCTTGTTGATGTAACAAAAGTACATAAATAACATATTAGCTTAGGAGCTATGCCCTGCCAGGTTTATTTAGCATTGTTATTTTTCATTTCCTGCCAGAGCAAGCTTGTGAATTTCTGGAACCACAACACCATACGGAACACTTAGCCCCGTACCCTTAATGTGCAATAGCTTTTTTTAATTATTATTATTTTTTAAAGGAAATTATGTTAAATCAAAATCATAAATAAGAAAAGCACTGGGCACCGCACGGCTCTCAGAAACATTAAAAATATTAAGATTAGCGAGACTGTACAAAAGGCCCTTAGCACATTAAAATAAAAAATGTCTGATTTGCATCGGGCAGATGGCTAAAAGTTTAGACCTGACCAAGGTCAATATGCTCTCTTTCTCACTCTCTCACCCTTATTCTCTCTCTCTCTCGCTCTCTCACTCTTATTCTCTCTCTCATTCTCTCTCTGTCTCACTCTTATTCTCTCTCTCACTCTCTTTTTGTCTCTCTCTTATTCTCTCACTGTCACTCTCTCACTCTCTCTTATTCTCTCTCTTTCTCTCTCTCTCTCTTTATTTGTGAGGGCATTACATCATCCCGTGCTAAGAGTTTTGCAACACTACTTTCCGTTCATCAGTCACTCAGGTGGGAGGAGTGACAACCCCGACAACATTTCGGTTCTCCCGGCGGGGCCTCGTCTGTGTGTTTGGTCCTGCCCGTGTACATCCTTAATCTCTTACACATGATTAAGTCAGCTGCACCGCGGAGGCTGAGCATTCTAGTTTCCCATCCTGTTAAGGCCAGCGTGAACACAAGTGCAAGAGCTGCAGGGTACTGCCGGGGCTCTAGGTCTTTGATTTGGTATTAATAGTGGACTCAGACTTGTCTTGGTCTTGTTGGTATTAATAGTGGACTCAGACTTGTCTTGGTCTTGTTGGTATTAATAGTGGACTCAGACTTGTCTTGGTCTTGTTGGTATTAATAGTGGACTCAGACTTGTCTTGGTCTTGTTGGTATTAATAGTGGACTCAGACTTGTCTTGGTCTTGTTGGTATTAATAGTGGACTCAGACTTGTCTTGGTCTTGTTGGTATTAATAGTGGACTCAGACTTGTCTTGGTCTTGTTGGTATTAATAGTGGACTCAGACTTGTCTTGGTCTTGTTGGTATTAATAGCGGACTCGGACTTCTCTTGGTTTTGTTGATATTCTGACTCAGACTTGTCTTGGTCTTGTTGGTATTCAGACTCGACCATCCTTCTCAACATTTACGGTGCTTGGTCTTGGCCAAGGCGCTCTGGTTTCCACATCATAGAGTGCTCTGAAATAATTATATTAGCTAGCTTTCTGTTGCCATTTTCATCTGTTAAAATGTGTTCAAATTAACGTTAATTCATCCCATGTATAAACATGGTTATTACCCATTTTGGTCCCCGTATATGTGTGTTGAATAACACTGGCTAGAGTAGCAATCGAGCCACAAACCATCACAATTTGCAACGACTTCTTCCGCCATTTTATGATTGGAATTTCCAGACGCTCTTTTTCGGTCAGAGTGCCCAGTGTGTGTTCTGTGCGTTCCGAATTTCCGAACCACCAGAGAACACCCCGGGTGCCCTCCGGCGCCCTCACAGCGTATTCGCGAACTCACCCACAAATTGGTGCGTTTCCACGTCGAATGTTCTCCTTGCCCGTTTACCGCCCCAACTAACTTTGTGGTTATCATCCCCGAAAGATAGGTATCGTTCACAACACCCCGAGCCGTTTACTCACGATAACCCGCCGAGGCACGCAGTCGAACGTCCGTTCAGAGGCCAGAAATCCTCCACCGTTTCCGGAAAAGGGGCGAGTATTTCTCTCCGGCCGTGCCCTTATCGGCAGACGGAGCGGGGCGGCTCATCGACCGGGCCGGCCCGTCACTTCCAGCCGCGTCTGCCCACTTGACTGCAGCGGGCGAGCAACGTCTGGGCTCCAGACCTCCTCTGATAGCTGATTTCTTGTAGGAGTCGCGTCTCCTCTCAAAGAGAAATAAATAAAACGGAGACAAAGAGAACGCGAGGGTGCCCTGCGCTCTATTGAGCGGTCCGCGCCACTGTTTACTTGCGAGGGATAAACGAGCTTGGGCTCAGCCAAGTGTGCGATCTTGATTTTTATTTTTATCTTTCTTTATTTATTTTTTCTGAAGGCGTCTGATAATCTGCAGCTTTCAGACCTGGCCCTTTCAGAGCGAGCTCCAGTGACCGCACTTCTGTTTCAATTCCCGTCAGCGATACTGGAATTTTTGCGAATCTTTGGTCTACAAGCCCCATAACAGTGGCCGATGTTCCCCATAACTGGCCCCGGTGCGCCCCAGCGGTTAGTTTTGTTTTCACCTCGAAATCAGTTCAGATTAAAGTGTGTTTTCACTTACCCAGAATGTTATCTCTGATAGTCGAGGGTGCAGCCCGTAGCCTAGCGGCTAAGGTGACTGGGACCACGGAAGATTAGCGGTTCAGGTCCCGGTATACGATAAGATCCATGCAGCTGTTAGGCCCTTGAGCAGGGTCCTTAACCCCGCATTACTACATGGGGGATAGTCCCCCTGCTTAGTCTAATCAACTGTAAGTCATCTTAGAAAAAAAACATCTGCTAAATACGTAACTGTACTGTAATAGTTTTGCTGAAATTCGAATAACTACTTAGATTTGACAACATTTTTAGACGCAGTTCGCCATGATATAATAGACCATACAGACATTTTTTATTTCTGGTAATGAATCCACCTAAAATTAACGTTTGAAAACCTCAACAGCAATGTCTCTTTCCAAATATAGTGCCACAGTTACTCATGAACATCAATGAAATGCAGTTTTATGCAGAACTATTTCTTCTTTTGCCAGCAGAAGTTAATCCTCCAAAGTACACCAGTATTCTGGGGCAAAGTGTCAATTGTTTTTTTCAGTGTCTTAGCTAGCAAGTGTACACGATAACTAGCTATAAACTTTCGTTACCAAAATTTGACCAAGGCAATATACGAAACAACTCCTTTAGCTCACAGTGTCTAACTACAAAGAAGACATGTAGTGTATGTGGTGTTTGTTTAAACGTACACAACAAGGAACATACAATAAAAATTCAATATATTTTGAAAATATTTTCACTGCAACATGTTTTTGTCATGAAACACACCATTTTTTACACACAACAACAGTTTGTTTTTCCCAGGATCTATGCAATCTATGCAATCAACTGCTTAACTTGATCAATTAAATCCTGCGGACGTTGAGAGCCTGTAGGCCCAGAATTGAAAGCCTTCGTCTTTGGTCCATTGACTTTATGGCCTCTGTGGTCGTCTCTTTATTGACCTCCCCATGGAGCGCGTGTAGTCATGGGGTTTGGGGGGGGAATCAGCCCCCAGGCCTCTGTAATCACTCCTCCCTAGTAAGAGAGACATAGCATTAGTTTGCAGTGCCTAGTCAGGAGAGCACACTTTGCCTTTCATGTTGTGTTGTGGCTCAGCGCAGGAAACACACTTTGCCTTTCATGTTGTGGCTCAGCCCCGGAGAGCATACTTTCATGTGTTGTGGCTCAGCATACAAGAGCACAGTTTGCCTTTCATATTGTGTTGTGGCTGTGCGCAGGAGATCACACTTTGCCTTTCATATTGTGTTGTGGCTGTGCGCAGGAGTGCCCACTTTGTCTTTTCATGTTGTGTTGTGGCTCTGCGCAGGAGTGCCCACTTTGTCTTTTCATGTTGTGTTGTGGCTCTGCGCAGGAGAGCACAGTTTGCCTTTCATGTTGTGTTGTGGCTCTGCACAGGAGTGCCCACTTTGTCTTTTCATGTTGTGTTGTGGCTCAGCAGAGCAGAGCACAGGTTGCCTTTCATGTTGTGGCTCAGCCCAGGAGAGCATACTTTCATGTGTTGTGGCTCAGCATACGAGAGCACAGGTTGCCTTTCATGTTGTTTCGTAGCTCAGCGCAGGAGAGCACACTTTGTATTTTCATGTTGTGTTGTGGCTCAGCGTGATACTTTCCTTTTTCCCTTTTATATTCTTGCGGTGGGGGGGGAAGAACGTGATTGGACCATACAGTCCTTGTTGGTGTGATGGACTCGTTCCGTTGGCAGCACAAGGAGGCCGGGTGTTAATTGTTTTGTTTTTTTTGTGGGCTGTGCTAGGAGCAGGTGGAACCATGAGCTTATTTATATAGGCTGATCCGCGTGATTTATAGGTGTGCGAGTGAGACGCGCAAACTTCCCCCCCCCCCCGGAGCCAAAATCAAAGAAATCAATCATGTATCAGGCTTGTGTGGGCTTTGGGTGGCAAGCCAAGCCTGTGGGGAGTGGAGTCTCTCTCCGGGGTGATGAGTGTGTTTATCAAACCCACGAGATGTAAGCATGCATCATTTTTCCGCTGCTGCCATCGCCATCGCTGTCGTTCTTGTTTTGATCTGTTTTATTTTCAATGTTTTTTATTAATGCGTACACGCATAGCTCTCCACGCCAATTCGCCACAGATGTTATCGGATACTCGTGACATTATCCCGGGGTGTGTGAATACAGAGTAGGTGAGCGGAGGTGTGTTTCGATGCGTCGGGCGGCAGTTATTTAGTATAGTAGACAGAGGCCCTGCTCGTAAAGGGCATCTAATCCAAATTCCTCCCCCGTAATGTCTTTCTTCTGCATCGCATTCATTTATTAACACACTGTTTTCATCCATTCATCACAAAACAACACCTGTACTGTATCAGTTCTGTTGAACATCTGCTCGAGTATTCATACCGTGTGTTTGTCTCACCCCAGCCAATATCCTTTGTATGCAAGGCTGAGGCACAACAAAAAATTTTAAATAAACAAGCTTAGAGAAATATTGGGAAAGTGGGCCAAATTTCAGTATGGAAGAAGCCTTTATTTACTAATTAACCACCCTTATTTTTTTATTTTTTTTGCTATGAATAAAAGAAAAGTAATGCACGCAAACAAACTATTTCAGCATCTTTTATTCAGCAGTGCTCTAAATGAGGAAGAATTACTTGCGCTTGGTAGCGCACACATAATGGGGTGTAATCATATGAATTATCCAGGAAAGAGGACCTGGATCTGATACCCGTCTGAAGATCCTGTTTGTTTTTATTTCATCTCCACGGGAGAGGCTGCTCTGTCTCAGCCTTCATACGCCGGAGAACAGAGAGAGAGAGAGGGAGAGAGAGAGGGAGAACAGAGTGAGAGAGAGAGAGGGAGAGAGAGAGGGAGAACAGAGTGAGAGAGGGGGAGAGAGGGAGAGAGAGAGGTAGAACAGAGGGAGAGAGGGAGAGAAAGAAAGAGTGGAAGAGAAGGAAAGAGAGAGGGAACTGAGAGGGAGATATGGAGAGGGAGTGAGGGGGAGAGTGGGAGAGAAAGAGAGAGAGAGGGGGAACAGAGTAAGAGTGGGAGAGAAGGAGAGAGAGAGAGGGGCAACAGAGAGAGAGGAGGAGCAGTGAGCTAATTCACTGATCCTCAGCTGCATTAGCCTTGTTGGAATATTCATGAAGCGGGAGAGCAGCGAGAGAGAGAGAGAGAGAGAGAGAGAGGGAGGGAGAGAGCGAAGTGGTGCTAGAGAGAAAAAGAGTGAGTGAGCAGGCAGAGAGAGAGGTGCTAGAGAGAGAGAGCGGGAGCAGACAGAGAGAGCGGGAGGGAGAGAGAGAGAGAGAGAGAGAGAGAGTAACTCCTTTCACCTGAAGATTAGTTAGCTGCGCTCTCGCTCTCTCGCAGTGTAGCGCTGGGGGCTGAAAGGCAGCTGAGACGCCACACTCTGCCAGAAGGTGTCAGCCTTCCGATCGTTCTTCCTCTCCTGACTGTTCCCCCAGACCTCCGTCTATCTTTCCGTCACCCTCTTTTATCCTCTCATCGCAAATCCCCGTCCCATCGATCCCCCGCCGCTCTGCCCAGAACCTGCGGAACTGACGGAGAGAGGAACGGACGGAGAGAGAACGGAGGAGGGAGGAAAACTTCTGAAGGTCTGCAAACCCGCCGTTTAAAAAGAAGAGGCTGCAATCGTCCGTGAAAGGTAATTAATGCTAGTTTCTTGTTCTCTTTGGTTGTTGGTTTTCTGATGCTTATCGTTCCAGTTTATTGTTGTTCATGGCATCTGCGATTGATGATTGTGTGATTTTGAGATGGCATTGCCAATATGATTAAAGTTGCATGCAGCACATGCAGAAGAAAAAAGTGTTTAAGGAAATTCTGTCGATGTTCCCTGTTATCATGCTATAGGAAGTTTGTAAAAACAACAAAAAACTTTACATAGTTTTTTAGAGAATGTAATTCCACATTTTCCAGATATGGAGGGGGGGTATATTTATTTATTTTTGCGTGTGCGAGTGCGTGCGTTCATGTGTGTGTCCGTGCATGCATGTGTGCATGTGTGTGAGTGTGTGTGCTTATGTATGCATGTGTGCGTGTGTTTGTGTGTGAGTACATGCATGCCTTCCTGTGAGCGTGCCTGTGTGCGTGCCTGCGTGTGTGCGCTTGTGTGTGTGTGTTTGTAAGTGAAAACCCCTCTCCCCGGGTAGCGCAAAATAGCGGGTTTGAGGCAGAATCGTGTGTGCGTGTGAGTGTGTGTACGTGTGTGTGTGAGTGCGTGAGTGAGTGTGCGTGCGTGCCTGTGTGTGCGGGTGTGTGTGTGTGATTGAGTAGGTGTATGCGTGTGAGTGTATGTGTGAGTGCATGAGTGAGTGAGTGTGTGACTGAGTGTACGTGTGTGTGTCAGTGTGAGTGACTGAGTGACTGAGTGAGTGTGTGTGTGTGCGTGCATGTGCAGGTGTGTGTGTGTGACTGAGTGAGTGTGTGAGTGAGTGAGTGTGCGTGCGTGTGTGACTGAGCGAGTGCGCGTGTGTGCGTGTGCGTGCATGTGCGTGTGTGTGTGACTGAGTGAGTGAGTGTCTGTGTGAGTGCGTGTGTCAGTGAAAGCCCCTCCCCTTGGGTAGTGCAGAATAGCAGGTTTGAGGTGTGTGAGTGAATGTGTGTGTGCATGTGTGTGTGCGTGCGTGCGTGCGTGTGTGTGTGTGTGCGTGCGTGTGTGTGTCAGTGAAAGCCCCTCTCCTTGGGTAGTGCAGAATAGCAGGTTTGAGGTGTGTGAGTGAATGTGTGTGTGCATGTGTGTGTGCGTGCGTGCGTGCGTGTGTGTGTGTGTGCGTGCGTGTGTGTGTCAGTGAAAGCCCCTCTCCTTGGGTAGCGCAGAATAGCGGGTTTGAGGTGTGTGAGTGAGTGTGTGTGCGTGTGTGTGCATGCGTGTGTGAGTGCGTGTGTGTGTGTGTGCGTGCGTGCGTGTGTCAGTGAAAGCCCCTCTCCTTGGGTAGTGCAGAATAGCGGGTTTGAGGTGTGTGAGTGAGTGTGTGTGCGTGTGTGTGCATGCGTGTGTGAGTGCGCGTGTGTGTGTGTGCGTGCGTGCGTGCGTGTGTCAGTGAAAGCCCCTCTCCTTGGGTAGCGCAGAATAGCGGGTTTGAGGCAGAAGCAGGGGGGAGAGTCACTGGGCTCGCTGGCGGTCTCTACGGTAACCAAGGCAGCTGACATGAGGCAAAGCCAACAAGGGACACTGGGGTGTCTATCTCCACACCCTCAGAGCCCAGCGTCCTGGCAGAGCATAGAGGCCTCTTTGTGGGAGTGGGGGTGGAGGTTGGGGGGGGGGGGGGGGGTTAATTAAGTACCTCCATGTACATTTAACCTCCCTCATTGGGGGGTGGGAGCAACAAAACGACATACCATGTCGGATAGAAGCTGCCTATTTTACAATGGAAGACCGGATGAGGAACATAAACAAAGATGGCTTCCAAATTAACAAGTTTACAGGGGGCAAAAGTAATTAAAAATGGAAAGATGATACAAATAACATGTGAAGATGTGAAACACAGAATGTAAACCATTGCTGGGGATAAGAAAAGTTGTGCTCACGCTGAATTTTAACGCTTAACTTTCATCAGCCTTTTCAATTTAACCTGCTGAAGAGTAGTTTTCCTGGAAGGTTTTATTTTTCATAACATTCTAAGTCAGTGCTCTAGAACTCCATTGCTTTCAATCACCAGTAGTGACTGTTACATCACCTTTAGAACGTTCAGTTAAGAACTTTCAAATCACATATCTGTGATCTCACGCCTTAAAAGGTGAACGGTATAGGAATTGTGCACTGATGCAACTGTATTTCAAAGGGAATATGCAGGTGTGAAAGATACAGTCAGAGGGAGAATGAATGCAGTTCACTGAATGCTTAATCAGGGCACTGTGTATAAAACATGGATTATGTATGGTTCATCTTAAGGGCCCCAGTACTGAATGGTCCAGTGTAGCCATACTGTAGTATGGGTATGATGCATGCTCCCAAGTCAAGGCAGACATTGATCTTGGTGTGTTTGCAATTTTCAAATGACAAATTCTGCAGATACCAAATTACTCATTTGAAGACATAAATTCAAAGCAGGTCTCCTACTGTGGTTAAGACGGTCTCTTTTGAAGTTGGGCAGAATTATTTATTTTTTTCCTGTACATGAGGCGTTGGCAGGCCCCATCCAGGAGTGCCATATGTGATCCTGGTTTCTGTTCTGCCCAAACCCATGGCTACGTCACTGGATTAATCAACACAGGTGGCCATCTGCTGGAGCCAACGTGTTTCATCTTTCAAGGTCTGTCAATTCTCCACCACTGAATACCATCAATCAAACTCTTGTGACCAAACAGCCAGAAAGATCACTGGCACTCCAGGAGCAGAGTTGCCTACCTGTGCTCTATGCCCTTCCCCGCTGAAAAAAAAAAACAGCTCAAGGTGGGTTTTGAAACAGCTGGCAGCTGGTCGACCAGTTCAAGCCCGCTCCATACTCAACCTGGTTTGACCAGCTCAAACTCGATTTTCAAACAGCTAGCAGCTGGTTGATCAGTTCAGACCAGCTCCATACTCAGCGTGGTTCGACCAGCTCAAGTTATGTTTGGAAACAGCTGGTAATCGTACTGCAGGGTCGGCATGGAAACGATAGTTGGTGGGAGTGGCGGTCTTTTTTTGCAGCATCAGGCCTCCAGCTTTACCGGTTGCGGTTACCATCGCCAGGTGTTTTGATGTTGGGGGACTGGGGAGTGGGGGGGGGTGGGTGGGGTGGAGGTGGGTTACCTGGAAGTGCAATCGCACGCTGAGGGCTTTGTGGTGGGTCCCCTTGTGAACATGGCATTCTGAAAGGCTGCTCAGGTTGTGGTACACGACTAGTGTTACCGCCACTGTCGCGGACAAAGGGGCTCGTTTTCCAGCCCAGGGCAAAGTTTCAAAACAAAAGTCCCGTTCTTCTCCTCTTCCTCGTCTAGTGTGGCCTCATGGGGACAGATCGCATTACCGCTGCCTGCAGACTTTGTTTTTTTCGGGGTTTGGCTTTCTCGAAAACGCTTTTGCTTTTTCATAATATGAGGGTACAATACCCGCACTCTGATCACCTTTTAATTCTGCTTGGTCTCTCATGCTTGGTCTTTCATGCTGCTTTTAATTCTGCTGGGTCTCTTTCAATTACACGAGACCCTCGTCATGTAAAGAGAACGGGGCCAAGAGAGCCAAGGAAGTGCCCTGCTGTAAAATCCAGCGACTCCAGCTTGAAAATTGAGCTGGTCAGACTGGTCATAACACTGGTCTTGCTGGGTATAGGCTGCTCAACCAGCGAGTGCTGGTAGCTTGTCTGAGCTGGTAGCTGGTCAACCAGCCACCAGCTGTGTCAAAAACCTAGCTTGAGCTGGTCAAACCATGTCTGGGGTGGCAGTCCATCTGAACTGGTCAAGCAGCTTAACCATGTTCTGTCTGTGGGGCGACATGGCTCAGGCAGTAAGAGCAGTCGTCTGGCAGTCGGAGGGTTGCCGGTTCGATCCGCGCCCGGGCTGTGTCGAAGTGTCCCTGAGCAAGACACCTGACCCCCAAATGCTCCTGACGAGCTGGTTGGCATCTTGCATGGCAGCCAATCGCCGTCGGTGTGTGAGAGTGTGTATGAATGGGTGAATGAGAAGCATCAATTGTACAGTGCTTTGGATAAAGGCGCTATATAAATGCCAACCATTTACCATTTATGTTGAGCTGGGAGCTGGTCTGAACTGGTCAAGCTGCCTCCAGTTGTTTAAAATCCTTTTTTTCAGCACCGGTATGAAGGCAAGGGCAGTATGTGGACCTTGGTATGTCTGGGTGGGTAGGAGCATCCCAGTTTTCTTTTGCCCCCCAGATTTGAGAATTACTTGTATTACTGAAACTGCATTACAGTCTCATCAGCATTACAGCTTAATGGCAAGTTTCCCTTGTTAACTTTAAATTCCCTGTTAGTTTCTCTATTCATTGTAGCACTGCAGAGAAGTCTGTCTTAACAAGAGTTTTAGTCTTGCAATGAGACTTTAAATTTTATGTGTGTTTCTCAAGTAGAAAATATCCCCTTGTTTTAAGTTTCTGTTGCTTGACAAGTGAAATTTTCTCACTCCACTGGCAAATCTCGAAATTAGTTGAGCTGTCTCACCACATTGGCAGTATTTTTGTATGATTTAGCAAAAAAACTAATAGAAATAAGATTTTAAGTCTGACAATAAGGCAAGATAAGGCTTGTTGAGATTGACTTATTTTTTGGTTTTTGCAGTGTAGCATTGCGAATTCCCTTTTATCCTTGTGTATACCCCTGTTAGCCTTGCGGATATACGCTAAATATCACATTCTGTCAGCAGCATGACCTTCTGTCTGTGCTGGGAGGTCCACTGAGCCTCTCCGTCAGACGAAAATGTTCTTGTCTATTTCTCAATAGATCCATCATTAACCCAAGTCCAGGCGCAGATGCGATACGTGGACGGATAGACAGATACTGTTTCCTTTCTTGCAATGACAAGCTTCTGGGTAATAAATCTATTTACGAATGACAGTCACTCAAAGTGATAGACTGAACACCTCGAGCACGCACACCCCAAAATTAATTTAAATTGATTCCAGCAGTCGTGCCTTTTGAGGGGGAAATTTGGAAGCATGCTAGACCAGCTGCTGAAATCAATTTTCCAAATGAGCCTGATTTTAAAAAGGCCTCTACTGTCTCCAGCAGTTGTAGTTTCTTCACATCCAGTTAGATGAGTGAGTGAGTGAGTGAGTCTCTCTCCATGTCCAATCGACTGAGTGTGTGAGCAGCATACCACACACACACTACACACACACACACACACACACACATTACACACACACACACACCACACACACACACACACACACACACACGCACACTACACACATACACACACACATTACACACACACCACACACACACACACACACACTACACATAGCTTTCCTGGGAAGTCGGGAGAGGTCATGTAGCTGCAGCTCTATTGTGATTGTTAGGGGAGCATAAGCCCTGCATCTCAAGCAGAATGTGTCTGGACCCCAGCCCGGGTACACACACACACACACACACACACACACACAGCTAACACACACATATACACCATCACACAGGTCACAGTGCAGCTACTGTGTACACACACACACAGCAGGGAGTCTGACGGCCAACATATACACACACAAACACACACTGACAGCCAATACACACAAGAACACACATACTGTAAATACAGTGGGGACTCTGACAGCTAACTCTCTCTCTCTCACACATATACATATACACGCACACACAAACAAGCAAATAACAGGCTATACAACACCACACTAAACCAGTCAATAGCATTGGCCCCTGCATCAAAGAAAATTACATATAATCTGAAATGTCATAGTCATGGTCCTGCCTATAGAAGCACCTCACTCACAGAAAGAGAAGAGGAGGGAGAGAGTACAATACTGTGTCTGTGTGTGTGTGTGTGTCTGTGTGTGTGTGTGTGTGTGTGTCTGTGTGTATGTACGTGTGTGTGTGTGTGTGTATGTGTGAGTATGTGGGTGTGTAAGAGAGAGAGAGAGACTGAGAGACAGAGAGAGAAATGGCGGGTGAGACAATGTAATCATAATGCACAGTGTTAATCTACACCATTTTTACTATCTCAATATTTTACCACCCGTTACACACTTCCCTTGCATCTGTGTCCCTTTGGTCCTGGCTTACGGCCAAAAATATGATCAGACCCAACCGGCATTATTCCATAACCTTGAGCTGGTCTGAAAGTGATTTCATTTCATTGCCAAAAAAAACCCCCGATATTCAAAAGTGAGCACAATGAATTAAGCCCCAGCAGAGGCAAATTAATTACAGTCTTGGGCACGGAGTGCAGCAGACTTGAGTGGTTTTCGGGGGGTTGGGTAGGGGTGGTGGGATGGACAGTCTCGCGGAAAAACTTTCACGGAGAATAAATTGGAAGAGGAGCAGTCATAAATTTGATGTTGAATTCCATTAGTTCTCAGACCACGGTCTTGAGTGCTTAAGCTCTTTTTTAACACTCACCCCTGTGGAAGCGCTCCAGCTCGGGTTTAAAAAGTAGGGGGGGGTAGTAGAAAGTAGAAACGCCTTGCGTGTAAATCACTCGTGAAACATAACCCCTATTGAGACCCCCCAAAAAAAGTTTCATTCGACAATTTCAAACCCTCTCGTCCCCCTTTGAACTTCCAGTTCCTCTCAGGTGCTGATATCCATCTGGACAGGTGCACCCCGTTAAACCGTAAATCGTCATGGCAACCTGCCGCGGGTATGAAAGGTGAGATGGGCCGGGGGGCGGACGTCTCCTCTGCGCCGACTCCTAAAACCTGAGAACATCAAAATGAAGACTGTAACAGACCTTTCGGGATTCATGTACTTTTCTTGGTTTCACTGAGCGTGTCTGGTGTATTGGAACCTATGAAATTCTCTTCTGGTCATCTGGGTTGTCCCAGTTGCACCGGGCAAGATCAATCAATTATTTTAACCAAAAGTATTTAAACCCAGGTGTGGACCGTACCTGTAGAACACTGAGCCCTCAGCCAGGGGACCGAGAAGAACACAGCGCACCCTTTGCCCGAAAAACCACAGAGCTGTTTTTGCCTCAAATTACACAGCGCGAGGTTGCCCAGACGCTGTCCGTCAGAGGATGAGACAGTTTCGTTGGTAATGACTGTAAGGGAAGGAATCAACAGCCGGGGAGAGGCGGAACCGGGCCAAAAAAAGACCGGAGAGAAAAAAAAAAGAACTTCTCCCGTATATAAATTTGTTCTGAAAAGTACTCCCCTGCGCACTGCCAATCCAACGGGGGCTGTTGTGGAATCTTCTTTCCCTTTCTTCCGCTTTCCCCTTATTTGATACTGAAGTTATGGGGGTTTGAGTGATATTACTTAAAAAAAAAAAAAAAAAAAAAAGGAAACTCTCCAGACTGTTTGAGGAGCCGCGAGTCAGGGATGAGAGAGCTGATCGGATCTGACAGGAGTGTTGTGAGGGAGGCGGGGAGGTGGTGGATGGGGGCGCAGGGGCACGGGGGCGAGGGCGGGGGGGGGGGGCGAGTTCTAACACCACTGTTTGTTTTTTGGGGGCATTAAACAACAGGAGGGCCGGGGCGGAATCTGATTGTTTTCTGGAGTGCATTCTGGGTAGCCGACGGGGAGCCCAGCGGAGAAAGGCTGCCGTTGACGCGGCCCTGGCGCGTTCCAATAAGACTTCTGAACTCGGGGGGCGAAGGCCAGTGTTAAAGCAGAGAAGCTTCCAGAGGCCTCTTTTCTGCCCCAGAAGTCTTAGCATTTTCAGCTGTGTGGGGGAGGCTTAAGGGCCTCAATCCCAGCTCTAAGAGTTACGTTTGGGGCACATGCAGGCATCGCTCTGCGCGACGTAAATTGTTTTAATTTCCTTTTTTACACACAATCCATTAACCCTTGTGTTGTTTTAAGGATTAAAAAAAAGGTTAACAGCTGAGAAATATTTTTTTTTTTGTTCGACTTGAAATTTGATGACAAAAGTTTGAGATGAGTGACAGGTTGTTTCTTCATGCAAAATAGATTTGGGGTTTAGAATGCAATGGAGCTGCTTTATTTTAGGGGTTTAGTGAAGGCGGGTCATTTTTGACCCTTAGGGCTAGGGGAGTACGCAGAGTGTTAAGACCGCACACGGGTTATCACGGCCGGATGGGGGCCCGGGCCGCTTTGGGTTAAGTACCTCGCTCCAGTCACCGTCCTGATGGAGCAGCACCCTTCACCCCTATTTCAATCCCTGGCAGGAAAGCGGTTGATTTTTTTTTTTTTTTATGTTGCGGGGGTAATGGGCTTAAATATTTTAATAAGAAACTCCGGCCTGAGAAATAAGCTGCATTATTCATGTAATTGTGGGACCGTATTAACAATTTACACGTCGAACAGGGTTCCCCTTCACAGGGAAACGGGACAGAGATGGCAAGGGCGACAGAGGGAGAGAGGGAGAGAGAGAGAGAGAGAGGGAGAGAGGGAGGAAGAGAGAGGGAGAGAGAGAAAGAGAGAGAGGGAGGAAGAGAGAGAGGGAGAGAGAGAAAGAGAGAGAGGAAGGAAGAGAGAAAGGGAGAGAGAGAGGAAGAGAGAGAGAGGGAGAGAGAGAGAGGAAGAGAGAGAGAGAGAGAGATGGAGGAAGAGAGAGAAAGAGAGAGAGGGAGAGAGAGGAAGAGAGAGAGAGGGAGAGGGAGGAAGAGAGAGAGAGGAGAGAGAGAGGGAGAGAGGGAGGAAGAGAGAGGGAGAGAGAGAGAAAGAGAGAGAGGGAGGAAGAGAGAAAGGGAGAGAGAGAGGAAGAGAGAGAGAGAGAGGAAGAGAGAGAGAGGGAGAGAGATGGAGGAAGAGAGAGAAAGAGAGAGAGGGAGAGAGAGGGAGGGAGAGAGAGGGAGAGGGAGGAAGAGAGAGTGAGAGAGAGGGAGGGAGAGAGAGGGAGGAAGAGAGAGAGAGGGAGGGAGAGAAAGAGGGGGCAGTAGAGGACAGTTATTACATCCATTTCACTGTTTTGTACGCAGAATCAGCCTGCCCAGATTTTAATCTCTGCTCAGCCGCCACTGTGTCTGCATACCACAGCACAGTATCTTTCTGTTCAGCTTGCACCAGGCATCTAACCGCACATTACAGCTGTAGAGTATATTAGAGGATTTAAATTGGACAAGGATCAGCCAAGGCTTGAGGTAGAATGAAGATAGCTGGTCAGTGCTATCGCTAGTTACGACTAGTCTACCGGTCTGGCTGATAACACGTCCATAACACCACAGTTTCTAGAGGAGGGAGGGAACGTGAGGGACTGGGTAGCTCTGCTGGGCCAGTTTCGTCGGCTGAGAAAAGGTGTGTGTGCTCTGTGTGGGGGGCAGTGTTACGGCCCGCTAAGGTGTTGGGAGGGATAAGGGAAGAGAGAGGAGATAGAGAGAGAGAGGTGGGGTGGAGAATGAGAGAGAGAGAGAGTGAGAGAGGAGAAATAGAGAGAAATAGTCCCAACTGAGAGCTCGACTGGGGGTCCATCTGTTCAGCTGTCACCCTTATATGCCATTTGTTTAACTGAGGTATCAACATCTGGTTGGAGCTTGTGAGCTTGTGCAAACTCCCAGCTCTGTAAAGTCGCAGGCTGTGCTGATAACACAGGGTTTTCCACTGGGTCCCCCCACCCCCACCCCTCCCTCCTCACCACCCTGTCCACAACCCCTCAGTCACCCCATCTACTGACACACACACACACACACACACACACACACACACACATACACCCACACTCACACTCTCACACACACATACACACAAACACACACACTCACACACACTCATACACACAAACACATACACACAAACACACACACACACTCACACTCACACATACACACACACTCACACTCACACACACAAACACACACACTCACACGCATACACACACGCACACATACACACAAACACATACACACGCTCACACACACAAACACACACACACACACCCCAAACTCTCACACACACATTCACACACACACACACACACACTCTCACACTCACACACTCACACTCACACTCACACACACACTTACACACACACACACACACACACACTCACACACACCTGTCTGTTTGAGAAACATACTCTGTTATGGTTAATTTCAGTCCCATCCAAACCTGTCTGTTTGAGAAACATACTTTCTTATTGATCATTTCAGTCCCAGCAGTAGAACCTGTTTGTTTGAGAAACATACTCTCTTAGGGTTCATTTCAGTCCCATCAATAGAACCTGTCTTTTTGGGAAGCATACTTTCTTACGGATAATTTCTGGTTTCTATGTGCATCCTATTGCTGAGGATCTGCAGTAGTCTTCCAGTACAGATGTAAAATGTCAATTCTGT